>NW_025964016.1:0-38943 GCF_023055435.1 Haliotis rufescens
ATGTTCAGTTCAGTATGTCCCAAATGACCTGAGGAGTCGACCAGCCAAGTCTGAGACTCCTACCATGATATGACCTTTTTGGTCAAAAATGCTGTAAAAAGACTATAAGTCTAACACCTATGTACTCCAATGACACCAAAAATTAAAAATTCTCGCAGCGATTTGAAACTTTGCATGCGGGTAGACCTTGACTGGAGGTCACGTTTTCACCGTCCTTGACCCCCGCTCACCCCTGTGAGTGGAGCTATGGGCGATCAAAGACGATCTCAACATTGGCTCCAAAGTGAAAAATGTTCAGTTCAGTATGTCCCAAATGACCTGAGGAGTCGACCAGCCAAGTCTGAGACTCCTACCATGATATGACCTTTTTGGTCAAAAATGCTGTAAAAAGACTATAAGTCTAACACCTAGTACTCCAATGACACCAAAAATTAAAAATTCTCGCAGCGATTTGAAACTTTGCATGCGGGTAGACCTTGACCTGGAGGTCACGTTTTCACCGTCCTTGACCCCCGCTCACCCCTGGGAGTGGAGCTATGGGCGATCAAAGACGATCTCAACATTGGCTCCAAAGTGAAAAATGTTCAGTTCAGTATGTCCCAAATGACCTGAGGAGTCGACCAGCCAAGTCTGAGACTCCTACCATGATATGACCTTTTTGGTCAAAAATGCTGTAAAAAGACTATAAGTCTAACACCTAGTACTCCAATGACACCAAAAATTAAAAATTCTCGCAGCGATTTGAAACTTTGCATGCGGGTAGACCTTGACCTGGAGGTCACGTTTTCACCGTCCTTGACCCCCGCTCACCCCTGGGAGTGGAGCTATGGGCGATCAAAGACGATCTCAACATTGGCTCCAAAGTGAAAAATGTTCAGTTCAGTATGTCCCAAATGACCTGAGGAGTCGACCAGCCAAGTCTGAGACTCCTACCATGATATGACCTTTTTGGTCAAAAATGCTGTAAAAAGACTATAAGTCTAACACCTAGTACTCCAATGACACCAAAAATTAAAAATTCTCGCAGCGATTTGAAACTTTGCATGCGGGTAGACCTTGACCTGGAGGTCACGTTTTCACCGTCCTTGACCCCCGCTCACCCCTGGGAGTGGAGCTATGGGCGATCAAAGACGATCTCAACATTGGCTCCAAAGTGAAAAATGTTCAGTTCAGTATGTCCCAAATGACCTGAGGAGTCGACCAGCCAAGTCTGAGACTCCTACCATGATATGACCTTTTTGGTCAAAAATGCTGTAAAAAGACTATAAGTCTAACACCTAGTACTCCAATGACACCAAAAATTAAAAATTCTCGCAGCGATTTGAAACTTTGCATGCGGGTAGACCTTGACCTGGAGGTCACGTTTTCACCGTCCTTGACCCCCGCTCACCCCTGGGAGTGGAGCTATGGGCGATCAAAGACGATCTCAACATTGGCTCCAAAGTGAAAAATGTTCAGTTCAGTATGTCCCAAATGACCTGAGGAGTCGACCAGCCAAGTCTGAGACTCCTACCATGATATGACCTTTTTGGTCAAAAATGCTGTAAAAAGACTATAAGTCTAACACCTAGTACTCCAATGACACCAAAAATTAAAAATTCTCGCAGCGATTTGAAACTTTGCATGCGGGTAGACCTTGACCTGGAGGTCACGTTTTCACCGTCCTTGACCCCCGCTCACCCCTGGGAGTGGAGCTATGGGCGATCAAAGACGATCTCAACATTGGCTCCAAAGTGAAAAATGTTCAGTTCAGTATGTCCCAAATGACCTGAGGAGTCGACCAGCCAAGTCTGAGACTCCTACCATGATATGACCTTTTTGGTCAAAAATGCTGTAAAAAGACTATAAGTCTAACACCTAGTACTCCAATGACACCAAAAATTAAAAATTCTCGCAGCGATTTGAAACTTTGCATGCGGGTAGACCTTGACCTGGAGGTCACGTTTTCACCGTCCTTGACCCCCGCTCACACCCTGGGAGTGGAGCTATGGGCGATCAAAGACGATCTCAACATTGGCTCCAAAGTGAAAAATGTTCAGTTCAGTATGTCCCAAATGACCTGAGGAGTCGACCAGCCAAGTCTGAGACTCCTACCATGATATGACCTTTTTGGTCAAAAATGCTGTAAAAAGACTATAAGTCTAACACCTAGTACTCCAATGACACCAAAAATTAAAAATTCTCGCAGCGATTTGAAACTTTGCATGCGGGTAGACCTTGACCTGGAGGTCACGTTTTCACCGTCCTTGACCCCCGCTCACCCCTGGGAGTGGAGCTATGGGCGATCAAAGACGATCTCAACATTGGCTCCAAAGTGAAAAATGTTCAGTTCAGTATGTCCCAAATGACCTGAGGAGTCGACCAGCCAAGTCTGAGACTCCTACCATGATATGACCTTTTTGGTCAAAAATGCTGTAAAAAGACTATAAGTCTAACACCTAGTACTCCAATGACACCAAAAATTAAAAATTCTCGCAGCGATTTGAAACTTTGCATGCGGGTAGACCTTGACCTGGAGGTCACGTTTTCACCGTCCTTGACCCCCGCTCACCCCTGGGAGTGGAGCTATGGGCGATCAAAGACGATCTCAACATTGGCTCCAAAGTGAAAAATGTTCAGTTCAGTATGTCCCAAATGACCTGAGGAGTCGACCAGCCAAGTCTGAGACTCCTACCATGATATGACCTTTTTGGTCAAAAATGCTGTAAAAAGACTATAAGTCTAACACCTAGTACTCCAATGACACCAAAAATTAAAAATTCTCGCAGCGATTTGAAACTTTGCATGCGGGTAGACCTTGACCTGGAGGTCACGTTTTCACCGTCCTTGACCCCCGCTCACCCCTGGGAGTGGAGCTATGGGCGATCAAAGACGATCTCAACATTGGCTCCAAAGTGAAAAATGTTCAGTTCAGTATGTCCCAAATGACCTGAGGAGTCGACCAGCCAAGTCTGAGACTCCTACCATGATATGACCTTTTTGGTCAAAAATGCTGTAAAAAGACTATAAGTCTAACACCTAGTACTCCAATGACACCAAAAATTAAAAATTCTCGCAGCGATTTGAAACTTTGCATGCGGGTAGACCTTGACCTGGAGGTCACGTTTTCACCGTCCTTGACCCCCGCTCACCCCTGGGAGTGGAGCTATGGGCGATCAAAGACGATCTCAACATTGGCTCCAAAGTGAAAAATGTTCAGTTCAGTATGTCCCAAATGACCTGAGGAGTCGACCAGCCAAGTCTGAGACTCCTACCATGATATGACCTTTTTGGTCAAAAATGCTGTAAAAAGACTATAAGTCTAACACCTAGTACTCCAATGACACCAAAAATTAAAAATTCTCGCAGCGATTTGAAACTTTGCATGCGGGTAGACCTTGACCTGGAGGTCACGTTTTCACCGTCCTTGACCCCCGCTCACCCCTGGGAGTGGAGCTATGGGCGATCAAAGACGATCTCAACATTGGCTCCAAAGTGAAAAATGTTCAGTTCAGTATGTCCCAAATGACCTGAGGAGTCGACCAGCCAAGTCTGAGACTCCTACCATGATATGACCTTTTTGGTCAAAAATGCTGTAAAAAGACTATAAGTCTAACACCTAGTACTCCAATGACACCAAAAATTAAAAATTCTCGCAGCGATTTGAAACTTTGCATGCGGGTAGACCTTGACCTGGAGGTCACGTTTTCACCGTCCTTGACCCCCGCTCACCCCTGGGAGTGGAGCTATGGGCGATCAAAGACGATCTCAACATTGGCTCCAAAGTGAAAAATGTTCAGTTCAGTATGTCCCAAATGACCTGAGGAGTCGACCAGCCAAGTCTGAGACTCCTACCATGATATGACCTTTTTGGTCAAAAATGCTGTAAAAAGACTATAAGTCTAACACCTAGTACTCCAATGACACCAAAAATTAAAAATTCTCGCAGCGATTTGAAACTTTGCATGCGGGTAGACCTTGACCTGGAGGTCACGTTTTCACCGTCCTTGACCCCCGCTCACCCCTGGGAGTGGAGCTATGGGCGATCAAAGACGATCTCAACATTGGCTCCAAAGTGAAAAATGTTCAGTTCAGTATGTCCCAAATGACCTGAGGAGTCGACCAGCCAAGTCTGAGACTCCTACCATGATATGACCTTTTTGGTCAAAAATGCTGTAAAAAGACTATAAGTCTAACACCTAGTACTCCAATGACACCAAAAATTAAAAATTCTCGCAGCGATTTGAAACTTTGCATGCGGGTAGACCTTGACCTGGAGGTCACGTTTTCACCGTCCTTGACCCCCGCTCACCCCTGGGAGTGGAGCTATGGGCGATCAAAGACGATCTCAACATTGGCTCCAAAGTGAAAAATGTTCAGTTCAGTATGTCCCAAATGACCTGAGGAGTCGACCAGCCAAGTCTGAGACTCCTACCATGATATGACCTTTTTGGTCAAAAATGCTGTAAAAAGACTATAAGTCTAACACCTAGTACTCCAATGACACCAAAAATTAAAAATTCTCGCAGCGATTTGAAACTTTGCATGCGGGTAGACCTTGACCTGGAGGTCACGTTTTCACCGTCCTTGACCCCCGCTCACCCCTGGGAGTGGAGCTATGGGCGATCAAAGACGATCTCAACATTGGCTCCAAAGTGAAAAATGTTCAGTTCAGTATGTCCCAAATGACCTGAGGAGTCGACCAGCCAAGTCTGAGACTCCTACCATGATATGACCTTTTTGGTCAAAAATGCTGTAAAAAGACTATAAGTCTAACACCTAGTACTCCAATGACACCAAAAATTAAAAATTCTCGCAGCGATTTGAAACTTTGCATGCGGGTAGACCTTGACCTGGAGGTCACGTTTTCACCGTCCTTGACCCCCGCTCACCCCTGGGAGTGGAGCTATGGGCGATCAAAGACGATCTCAACATTGGCTCCAAAGTGAAAAATGTTCAGTTCAGTATGTCCCAAATGACCTGAGGAGTCGACCAGCCAAGTCTGAGACTCCTACCATGATATGACCTTTTTGGTCAAAAATGCTGTAAAAAGACTATAAGTCTAACACCTAGTACTCCAATGACACCAAAAATTAAAAATTCTCGCAGCGATTTGAAACTTTGCATGCGGGTAGACCTTGACCTGGAGGTCACGTTTTCACCGTCCTTGACCCCCGCTCACCCCTGGGAGTGGAGCTATGGGCGATCAAAGACGATCTCAACATTGGCTCCAAAGTGAAAAATGTTCAGTTCAGTATGTCCCAAATGACCTGAGGAGTCGACCAGCCAAGTCTGAGACTCCTACCATGATATGACCTTTTTGGTCAAAAATGCTGTAAAAAGACTATAAGTCTAACACCTAGTACTCCAATGACACCAAAAATTAAAAATTCTCGCAGCGATTTGAAACTTTGCATGCGGGTAGACCTTGACCTGGAGGTCACGTTTTCACCGTCCTTGACCCCCGCTCACCCCTGGGAGTGGAGCTATGGGCGATCAAAGACGATCTCAACATTGGCTCCAAAGTGAAAAATGTTCAGTTCAGTATGTCCCAAATGACCTGAGGAGTCGACCAGCCAAGTCTGAGACTCCTACCATGATATGACCTTTTTGGTCAAAAATGCTGTAAAAAGACTATAAGTCTAACACCTAGTACTCCAATGACACCAAAAATTAAAAATTCTCGCAGCGATTTGAAACTTTGCATGCGGGTAGACCTTGACCTGGAGGTCACGTTTTCACCGTCCTTGACCCCCGCTCACCCCTGGGAGTGGAGCTATGGGCGATCAAAGACGATCTCAACATTGGCTCCAAAGTGAAAAATGTTCAGTTCAGTATGTCCCAAATGACCTGAGGAGTCGACCAGCCAAGTCTGAGACTCCTACCATGATATGACCTTTTTGGTCAAAAATGCTGTAAAAAGACTATAAGTCTAACACCTAGTACTCCAATGACACCAAAAATTAAAAATTCTCGCAGCGATTTGAAACTTTGCATGCGGGTAGACCTTGACCTGGAGGTCACGTTTTCACCGTCCTTGACCCCCGCTCACCCCTGGGAGTGGAGCTATGGGCGATCAAAGACGATCTCAACATTGGCTCCAAAGTGAAAAATGTTCAGTTCAGTATGTCCCAAATGACCTGAGGAGTCGACCAGCCAAGTCTGAGACTCCTACCATGATATGACCTTTTTGGTCAAAAATGCTGTAAAAAGACTATAAGTCTAACACCTAGTACTCCAATGACACCAAAAATTAAAAATTCTCGCAGCGATTTGAAACTTTGCATGCGGGTAGACCTTGACCTGGAGGTCACGTTTTCACCGTCCTTGACCCCCGCTCACCCCTGGGAGTGGAGCTATGGGCGATCAAAGACGATCTCAACATTGGCTCCAAAGTGAAAAATGTTCAGTTCAGTATGTCCCAAATGACCTGAGGAGTCGACCAGCCAAGTCTGAGACTCCTACCATGATATGACCTTTTTGGTCAAAAATGCTGTAAAAAGACTATAAGTCTAACACCTAGTACTCCAATGACACCAAAAATTAAAAATTCTCGCAGCGATTTGAAACTTTGCATGCGGGTAGACCTTGACCTGGAGGTCACGTTTTCACCGTCCTTGACCCCCGCTCACCCCTGGGAGTGGAGCTATGGGCGATCAAAGACGATCTCAACATTGGCTCCAAAGTGAAAAATGTTCAGTTCAGTATGTCCCAAATGACCTGAGGAGTCGACCAGCCAAGTCTGAGACTCCTACCATGATATGACCTTTTTGGTCAAAAATGCTGTAAAAAGACTATAAGTCTAACACCTAGTACTCCAATGACACCAAAAATTAAAAATTCTCGCAGCGATTTGAAACTTTGCATGCGGGTAGACCTTGACCTGGAGGTCACGTTTTCACCGTCCTTGACCCCCGCTCACCCCTGGGAGTGGAGCTATGGGCGATCAAAGACGATCTCAACATTGGCTCCAAAGTGAAAAATGTTCAGTTCAGTATGTCCCAAATGACCTGAGGAGTCGACCAGCCAAGTCTGAGACTCCTACCATGATATGACCTTTTTGGTCAAAAATGCTGTAAAAAGACTATAAGTCTAACACCTAGTACTCCAATGACACCAAAAATTAAAAATTCTCGCAGCGATTTGAAACTTTGCATGCGGGTAGACCTTGACCTGGAGGTCACGTTTTCACCGTCCTTGACCCCCGCTCACCCCTGGGAGTGGAGCTATGGGCGATCAAAGACGATCTCAACATTGGCTCCAAAGTGAAAAATGTTCAGTTCAGTATGTCCCAAATGACCTGAGGAGTCGACCAGCCAAGTCTGAGACTCCTACCATGATATGACCTTTTTGGTCAAAAATGCTGTAAAAAGACTATAAGTCTAACACCTAGTACTCCAATGACACCAAAAATTAAAAATTCTCGCAGCGATTTGAAACTTTGCATGCGGGTAGACCTTGACCTGGAGGTCACGTTTTCACCGTCCTTGACCCCCGCTCACCCCTGGGAGTGGAGCTATGGGCGATCAAAGACGATCTCAACATTGGCTCCAAAGTGAAAAATGTTCAGTTCAGTATGTCCCAAATGACCTGAGGAGTCGACCAGCCAAGTCTGAGACTCCTACCATGATATGACCTTTTTGGTCAAAAATGCTGTAAAAAGACTATAAGTCTAACACCTAGTACTCCAATGACACCAAAAATTAAAAATTCTCGCAGCGATTTGAAACTTTGCATGCGGGTAGACCTTGACCTGGAGGTCACGTTTTCACCGTCCTTGACCCCCGCTCACCCCTGGGAGTGGAGCTATGGGCGATCAAAGACGATCTCAACATTGGCTCCAAAGTGAAAAATGTTCAGTTCAGTATGTCCCAAATGACCTGAGGAGTCGACCAGCCAAGTCTGAGACTCCTACCATGATATGACCTTTTTGGTCAAAAATGCTGTAAAAAGACTATAAGTCTAACACCTAGTACTCCAATGACACCAAAAATTAAAAATTCTCGCAGCGATTTGAAACTTTGCATGCGGGTAGACCTTGACCTGGAGGTCACGTTTTCACCGTCCTTGACCCCCGCTCACCCCTGGGAGTGGAGCTATGGGCGATCAAAGACGATCTCAACATTGGCTCCAAAGTGAAAAATGTTCAGTTCAGTATGTCCCAAATGACCTGAGGAGTCGACCAGCCAAGTCTGAGACTCCTACCATGATATGACCTTTTTGGTCAAAAATGCTGTAAAAAGACTATAAGTCTAACACCTAGTACTCCAATGACACCAAAAATTAAAAATTCTCGCAGCGATTTGAAACTTTGCATGCGGGTAGACCTTGACCTGGAGGTCACGTTTTCACCGTCCTTGACCCCCGCTCACCCCTGGGAGTGGAGCTATGGGCGATCAAAGACGATCTCAACATTGGCTCCAAAGTGAAAAATGTTCAGTTCAGTATGTCCCAAATGACCTGAGGAGTCGACCAGCCAAGTCTGAGACTCCTACCATGATATGACCTTTTTGGTCAAAAATGCTGTAAAAAGACTATAAGTCTAACACCTAGTACTCCAATGACACCAAAAATTAAAAATTCTCGCAGCGATTTGAAACTTTGCATGCGGGTAGACCTTGACCTGGAGGTCACGTTTTCACCGTCCTTGACCCCCGCTCACCCCTGGGAGTGGAGCTATGGGCGATCAAAGACGATCTCAACATTGGCTCCAAAGTGAAAAATGTTCAGTTCAGTATGTCCCAAATGACCTGAGGAGTCGACCAGCCAAGTCTGAGACTCCTACCATGATATGACCTTTTTGGTCAAAAATGCTGTAAAAAGACTATAAGTCTAACACCTAGTACTCCAATGACACCAAAAATTAAAAATTCTCGCAGCGATTTGAAACTTTGCATGCGGGTAGACCTTGACCTGGAGGTCACGTTTTCACCGTCCTTGACCCCCGCTCACCCCTGGGAGTGGAGCTATGGGCGATCAAAGACGATCTCAACATTGGCTCCAAAGTGAAAAATGTTCAGTTCAGTATGTCCCAAATGACCTGAGGAGTCGACCAGCCAAGTCTGAGACTCCTACCATGATATGACCTTTTTGGTCAAAAATGCTGTAAAAAGACTATAAGTCTAACACCTAGTACTCCAATGACACCAAAAATTAAAAATTCTCGCAGCGATTTGAAACTTTGCATGCGGGTAGACCTTGACCTGGAGGTCACGTTTTCACCGTCCTTGACCCCCGCTCACCCCTGGGAGTGGAGCTATGGGCGATCAAAGACGATCTCAACATTGGCTCCAAAGTGAAAAATGTTCAGTTCAGTATGTCCCAAATGACCTGAGGAGTCGACCAGCCAAGTCTGAGACTCCTACCATGATATGACCTTTTTGGTCAAAAATGCTGTAAAAAGACTATAAGTCTAACACCTAGTACTCCAATGACACCAAAAATTAAAAATTCTCGCAGCGATTTGAAACTTTGCATGCGGGTAGACCTTGACCTGGAGGTCACGTTTTCACCGTCCTTGACCCCCGCTCACCCCTGGGAGTGGAGCTATGGGCGATCAAAGACGATCTCAACATTGGCTCCAAAGTGAAAAATGTTCAGTTCAGTATGTCCCAAATGACCTGAGGAGTCGACCAGCCAAGTCTGAGACTCCTACCATGATATGACCTTTTTGGTCAAAAATGCTGTAAAAAGACTATAAGTCTAACACCTAGTACTCCAATGACACCAAAAATTAAAAATTCTCGCAGCGATTTGAAACTTTGCATGCGGGTAGACCTTGACCTGGAGGTCACGTTTTCACCGTCCTTGACCCCCGCTCACCCCTGGGAGTGGAGCTATGGGCGATCAAAGACGATCTCAACATTGGCTCCAAAGTGAAAAATGTTCAGTTCAGTATGTCCCAAATGACCTGAGGAGTCGACCAGCCAAGTCTGAGACTCCTACCATGATATGACCTTTTTGGTCAAAAATGCTGTAAAAAGACTATAAGTCTAACACCCAGTACTCCAATGACACCAAAAATTAAAAATTCTCGCAGCGATTTGAAACTTTGCATGCGGGTAGACCTTGACCTGGAGGTCACGTTTTCACCGTCCTTGACCCCCGCTCACCCCTGGGAGTGGAGCTATGGGCGATCAAAGACGATCTCAACATTGGCTCCAAAGTGAAAAATGTTCAGTTCAGTATGTCCCAAATGACCTGAGGAGTCGACCAGCCAAGTCTGAGACTCCTACCATGATATGACCTTTTTGGTCAAAAATGCTGTAAAAAGACTATAAGTCTAACACCCAGTACTCCAATGACACCAAAAATTAAAAATTCTCGCAGCGATTTGAAACTTTGCATGCGGGTAGACCTTGACCTGGAGGTCACGTTTTCACCGTCCTTGACCCCCGCTCACCCCTGGGAGTGGAGCTATGGGCGATCAAAGACGATCTCAACATTGGCTCCAAAGTGAAAAATGTTCAGTTCAGTATGTCCCAAATGACCTGAGGAGTCGACCAGCCAAGTCTGAGACTCCTACCATGATATGACCTTTTTGGTCAAAAATGCTGTAAAAAGACTATAAGTCTAACACCCAGTACTCCAATGACACCAAAAATTAAAAATTCTCGCAGCGATTTGAAACTTTGCATGCGGGTAGACCTTGACCTGGAGGTCACGTTTTCACCGTCCTTGACCCCCGCTCACCCCTGGGAGTGGAGCTATGGGCGATCAAAGACGATCTCAACATTGGCTCCAAAGTGAAAAATGTTCAGTTCAGTATGTCCCAAATGACCTGAGGAGTCGACCAGCCAAGTCTGAGACTCCTACCATGATATGACCTTTTTGGTCAAAAATGCTGTAAAAAGACTATAAGTCTAACACCCAGTACTCCAATGACACCAAAAATTAAAAATTCTCGCAGCGATTTGAAACTTTGCATGCGGGTAGACCTTGACCTGGAGGTCACGTTTTCACCGTCCTTGACCCCCGCTCACCCCTGGGAGTGGAGCTATGGGCGATCAAAGACGATCTCAACATTGGCTCCAAAGTGAAAAATGTTCAGTTCAGTATGTCCCAAATGACCTGAGGAGTCGACCAGCCAAGTCTGAGACTCCTACCATGATATGACCTTTTTGGTCAAAAATGCTGTAAAAAGACTATAAGTCTAACACCCAGTACTCCAATGACACCAAAAATTAAAAATTCTCGCAGCGATTTGAAACTTTGCATGCGGGTAGACCTTGACCTGGAGGTCACGTTTTCACCGTCCTTGACCCCCGCTCACCCCTGGGAGTGGAGCTATGGGCGATCAAAGACGATCTCAACATTGGCTCCAAAGTGAAAAATGTTCAGTTCAGTATGTCCCAAATGACCTGAGGAGTCGACCAGCCAAGTCTGAGACTCCTACCATGATATGACCTTTTTGGTCAAAAATGCTGTAAAAAGACTATAAGTCTAACACCCAGTACTCCAATGACACCAAAAATTAAAAATTCTCGCAGCGATTTGAAACTTTGCATGCGGGTAGACCTTGACCTGGAGGTCACGTTTTCACCGTCCTTGACCCCCGCTCACCCCTGGGAGTGGAGCTATGGGCGATCAAAGACGATCTCAACATTGGCTCCAAAGTGAAAAATGTTCAGTTCAGTATGTCCCAAATGACCTGAGGAGTCGACCAGCCAAGTCTGAGACTCCTACCATGATATGACCTTTTTGGTCAAAAATGCTGTAAAAAGACTATAAGTCTAACACCCAGTACTCCAATGACACCAAAAATTAAAAATTCTCGCAGCGATTTGAAACTTTGCATGCGGGTAGACCTTGACCTGGAGGTCACGTTTTCACCGTCCTTGACCCCCGCTCACCCCTGGGAGTGGAGCTATGGGCGATCAAAGACGATCTCAACATTGGCTCCAAAGTGAAAAATGTTCAGTTCAGTATGTCCCAAATGACCTGAGGAGTCGACCAGCCAAGTCTGAGACTCCTACCATGATATGACCTTTTTGGTCAAAAATGCTGTAAAAAGACTATAAGTCTAACACCTAGTACTCCAATGACACCAAAAATTAAAAATTCTCGCAGCGATTTGAAACTTTGCATGCGGGTAGACCTTGACCTGGAGGTCACGTTTTCACCGTCCTTGACCCCCGCTCACCCCTGGGAGTGGAGCTATGGGCGATCAAAGACGATCTCAACATTGGCTCCAAAGTGAAAAATGTTCAGTTCAGTATGTCCCAAATGACCTGAGGAGTCGACCAGCCAAGTCTGAGACTCCTACCATGATATGACCTTTTTGGTCAAAAATGCTGTAAAAAGACTATAAGTCTAACACCTAGTACTCCAATGACACCAAAAATTAAAAATTCTCGCAGCGATTTGAAACTTTGCATGCGGGTAGACCTTGACCTGGAGGTCACGTTTTCACCGTCCTTGACCCCCGCTCACCCCTGGGAGTGGAGCTATGGGCGATCAAAGACGATCTCAACATTGGCTCCAAAGTGAAAAATGTTCAGTTCAGTATGTCCCAAATGACCTGAGGAGTCGACCAGCCAAGTCTGAGACTCCTACCATGATATGACCTTTTTGGTCAAAAATGCTGTAAAAAGACTATAAGTCTAACACCTAGTACTCCAATGACACCAAAAATTAAAAATTCTCGCAGCGATTTGAAACTTTGCATGCGGGTAGACCTTGACCTGGAGGTCACGTTTTCACCGTCCTTGACCCCCGCTCACCCCTGGGAGTGGAGCTATGGGCGATCAAAGACGATCTCAACATTGGCTCCAAAGTGAAAAATGTTCAGTTCAGTATGTCCCAAATGACCTGAGGAGTCGACAAGTCTGAGACTCCTACCATGATATGACCTTTTTGGTCAAAAATGCTGTAAAAAGACTATAAGTCTAACACCCAGTACTCCAATGACACCAAAAATTAAAAATTCTCGCAGCGATTTGAAACTTTGCATGCGGGTAGACCTTGACCTGGAGGTCACGTTTTCACCGTCCTTGACCCCCGCTCACCCCTGGGAGTGGAGCTATGGGCGATCAAAGACGATCTCAACATTGGCTCCAAAGTGAAAAATGTTCAGTTCAGTATGTCCCAAATGACCTGAGGAGTCGACCAGCCAAGTCTGAGACTCCTACCATGATATGACCTTTTTGGTCAAAAATGCTGTAAAAAGACTATAAGTCTAACACCCAGTACTCCAATGACACCAAAAATTAAAAATTCTCGCAGCGATTTGAAACTTTGCATGCGGGTAGACCTTGACCTGGAGGTCACGTTTTCACCGTCCTTGACCCCCGCTCACCCCTGGGAGTGGAGCTATGGGCGATCAAAGACGATCTCAACATTGGCTCCAAAGTGAAAAATGTTCAGTTCAGTATGTCCCAAATGACCTGAGGAGTCGACCAGCCAAGTCTGAGACTCCTACCATGATATGACCTTTTTGGTCAAAAATGCTGTAAAAAGACTATAAGTCTAACACCCAGTACTCCAATGACACCAAAAATTAAAAATTCTCGCAGCGATTTGAAACTTTGCATGCGGGTAGACCTTGACCTGGAGGTCACGTTTTCACCGTCCTTGACCCCCGCTCACCCCTGGGAGTGGAGCTATGGGCGATCAAAGACGATCTCAACATTGGCTCCAAAGTGAAAAATGTTCAGTTCAGTATGTCCCAAATGACCTGAGGAGTCGACCAGCCAAGTCTGAGACTCCTACCATGATATGACCTTTTTGGTCAAAAATGCTGTAAAAAGACTATAAGTCTAACACCCAGTACTCCAATGACACCAAAAATTAAAAATTCTCGCAGCGATTTGAAACTTTGCATGCGGGTAGACCTTGACCTGGAGGTCACGTTTTCACCGTCCTTGACCCCCGCTCACCCCTGGGAGTGGAGCTATGGGCGATCAAAGACGATCTCAACATTGGCTCCAAAGTGAAAAATGTTCAGTTCAGTATGTCCCAAATGACCTGAGGAGTCGACCAGCCAAGTCTGAGACTCCTACCATGATATGACCTTTTTGGTCAAAAATGCTGTAAAAAGACTATAAGTCTAACACCCAGTACTCCAATGACACCAAAAATTAAAAATTCTCGCAGCGATTTGAAACTTTGCATGCGGGTAGACCTTGACCTGGAGGTCACGTTTTCACCGTCCTTGACCCCCGCTCACCCCTGGGAGTGGAGCTATGGGCGATCAAAGACGATCTCAACATTGGCTCCAAAGTGAAAAATGTTCAGTTCAGTATGTCCCAAATGACCTGAGGAGTCGACCAGCCAAGTCTGAGACTCCTACCATGATATGACCTTTTTGGTCAAAAATGCTGTAAAAAGACTATAAGTCTAACACCCAGTACTCCAATGACACCAAAAATTAAAAATTCTCGCAGCGATTTGAAACTTTGCATGCGGGTAGACCTTGACCTGGAGGTCACGTTTTCACCGTCCTTGACCCCCGCTCACCCCTGGGAGTGGAGCTATGGGCGATCAAAGACGATCTCAACATTGGCTCCAAAGTGAAAAATGTTCAGTTCAGTATGTCCCAAATGACCTGAGGAGTCGACCAGCCAAGTCTGAGACTCCTACCATGATATGACCTTTTTGGTCAAAAATGCTGTAAAAAGACTATAAGTCTAACACCCAGTACTCCAATGACACCAAAAATTAAAAATTCTCGCAGCGATTTGAAACTTTGCATGCGGGTAGACCTTGACCTGGAGGTCACGTTTTCACCGTCCTTGACCCCCGCTCACCCCTGGGAGTGGAGCTATGGGCGATCAAAGACGATCTCAACATTGGCTCCAAAGTGAAAAATGTTCAGTTCAGTATGTCCCAAATGACCTGAGGAGTCGACCAGCCAAGTCTGAGACTCCTACCATGATATGACCTTTTTGGTCAAAAATGCTGTAAAAAGACTATAAGTCTAACACCCAGTACTCCAATGACACCAAAAATTAAAAATTCTCGCAGCGATTTGAAACTTTGCATGCGGGTAGACCTTGACCTGGAGGTCACGTTTTCACCGTCCTTGACCCCCGCTCACCCCTGGGAGTGGAGCTATGGGCGATCAAAGACGATCTCAACATTGGCTCCAAAGTGAAAAATGTTCAGTTCAGTATGTCCCAAATGACCTGAGGAGTCGACCAGCCAAGTCTGAGACTCCTACCATGATATGACCTTTTTGGTCAAAAATGCTGTAAAAAGACTATAAGTCTAACACCCAGTACTCCAATGACACCAAAAATTAAAAATTCTCGCAGCGATTTGAAACTTTGCATGCGGGTAGACCTTGACCTGGAGGTCACGTTTTCACCGTCCTTGACCCCCGCTCACCCCTGGGAGTGGAGCTATGGGCGATCAAAGACGATCTCAACATTGGCTCCAAAGTGAAAAATGTTCAGTTCAGTATGTCCCAAATGACCTGAGGAGTCGACCAGCCAAGTCTGAGACTCCTACCATGATATGACCTTTTTGGTCAAAAATGCTGTAAAAAGACTATAAGTCTAACACCCAGTACTCCAATGACACCAAAAATTAAAAATTCTCGCAGCGATTTGAAACTTTGCATGCGGGTAGACCTTGACCTGGAGGTCACGTTTTCACCGTCCTTGACCCCCGCTCACCCCTGGGAGTGGAGCTATGGGCGATCAAAGACGATCTCAACATTGGCTCCAAAGTGAAAAATGTTCAGTTCAGTATGTCCCAAATGACCTGAGGAGTCGACCAGCCAAGTCTGAGACTCCTACCATGATATGACCTTTTTGGTCAAAAATGCTGTAAAAAGACTATAAGTCTAACACCCAGTACTCCAATGACACCAAAAATTAAAAATTCTCGCAGCGCATTTGAAACTTTGCATGCGGGTAGACCTTGACCTGGAGGTCACGTTTTCACCGTCCTTGACCCCCGCTCACCCCTGGGAGTGGAGCTATGGGCGATCAAAGACGATCTCAACATTGGCTCCAAAGTGAAAAATGTTCAGTTCAGTATGTCCCAAATGAAATGACCTGAGGAGTCGACCAGCCAAGTCTGAGACTCCTACCATGATATGACCTTTTTGGTCAAAAATGCTGTAAAAAGACTATAAGTCTAACACCCAGTACTCCAATGACACCAAAAATTAAAAATTCTCGCAGCGATTTGAAACTTTGCATGCGGGTAGACCTTGACCTGGAGGTCACGTTTTCACCGTCCTTGACCCCCGCTCACCCCTGGGAGTGGAGCTATGGGCGATCAAAGACGATCTCAACATTGGCTCCAAAGTGAAAAATGTTCAGTTCAGTATGTCCCAAATGACCTGAGGAGTCGACCAGCCAAGTCTGAGACTCCTACCATGATATGACCTTTTTGGTCAAAAATGCTGTAAAAAGACTATAAGTCTAACACCCAGTACTCCAATGACACCAAAAATTAAAAATTCTCGCAGCGATTTGAAACTTTGCATGCGGGTAGACCTTGACCTGGAGGTCACGTTTTCACCGTCCTTGACCCCCGCTCACCCCTGGGAGTGGAGCTATGGGCGATCAAAGACGATCTCAACATTGGCTCCAAAGTGAAAAATGTTCAGTTCAGTATGTCCCAAATGACCTGAGGAGTCGACCAGCCAAGTCTGAGACTCCTACCATGATATGACCTTTTTGGTCAAAAATGCTGTAAAAAGACTATAAGTCTAACACCCAGTACTCCAATGACACCAAAAATTAAAAATTCTCGCAGCGATTTGAAACTTTGCATGCGGGTAGACCTTGACCTGGAGGTCACGTTTTCACCGTCCTTGACCCCCGCTCACCCCTGGGAGTGGAGCTATGGGCGATCAAAGACGATCTCAACATTGGCTCCAAAGTGAAAAATGTTCAGTTCAGTATGTCCCAAATGACCTGAGGAGTCGACCAGCCAAGTCTGAGACTCCTACCATGATATGACCTTTTTGGTCAAAAATGCTGTAAAAAGACTATAAGTCTAACACCCAGTACTCCAATGACACCAAAAATTAAAAATTCTCGCAGCGATTTGAAACTTTGCATGCGGGTAGACCTTGACCTGGAGGTCACGTTTTCACCGTCCTTGACCCCCGCTCACCCCTGGGAGTGGAGCTATGGGCGATCAAAGACGATCTCAACATTGGCTCCAAAGTGAAAAATGTTCAGTTCAGTATGTCCCAAATGACCTGAGGAGTCGACCAGCCAAGTCTGAGACTCCTACCATGATATGACCTTTTTGGTCAAAAATGCTGTAAAAAGACTATAAGTCTAACACCCAGTACTCCAATGACACCAAAAATTAAAAATTCTCGCAGCGATTTGAAACTTTGCATGCGGGTAGACCTTGACCTGGAGGTCACGTTTTCACCGTCCTTGACCCCCGCTCACCCCTGGGAGTGGAGCTATGGGCGATCAAAGACGATCTCAACATTGGCTCCAAAGTGAAAAATGTTCAGTTCAGTATGTCCCAAATGACCTGAGGAGTCGACCAGCCAAGTCTGAGACTCCTACCATGATATGACCTTTTTGGTCAAAAATGCTGTAAAAAGACTATAAGTCTAACACCCAGTACTCCAATGACACCAAAAATTAAAAATTCTCGCAGCGATTTGAAACTTTGCATGCGGGTAGACCTTGACCTGGAGGTCACGTTTTCACCGTCCTTGACCCCCGCTCACCCCTGGGAGTGGAGCTATGGGCGATCAAAGACGATCTCAACATTGGCTCCAAAGTGAAAAATGTTCAGTTCAGTATGTCCCAAATGACCTGAGGAGTCGACCAGCCAAGTCTGAGACTCCTACCATGATATGACCTTTTTGGTCAAAAATGCTGTAAAAAGACTATAAGTCTAACACCCAGTACTCCAATGACACCAAAAATTAAAAATTCTCGCAGCGATTTGAAACTTTGCATGCGGGTAGACCTTGACCTGGAGGTCACGTTTTCACCGTCCTTGACCCCCGCTCACCCCTGGGAGTGGAGCTATGGGCGATCAAAGACGATCTCAACATTGGCTCCAAAGTGAAAAATGTTCAGTTCAGTATGTCCCAAATGACCTGAGGAGTCGACCAGCCAAGTCTGAGACTCCTACCATGATATGACCTTTTTGGTCAAAAATGCTGTAAAAAGACTATAAGTCTAACACCCAGTACTCCAATGACACCAAAAATTAAAAATTCTCGCAGCGATTTGAAACTTTGCATGCGGGTAGACCTTGACCTGGAGGTCACGTTTTCACCGTCCTTGACCCCCGCTCACCCCTGGGAGTGGAGCTATGGGCGATCAAAGACGATCTCAACATTGGCTCCAAAGTGAAAAATGTTCAGTTCAGTATGTCCCAAATGACCTGAGGAGTCGACCAGCCAAGTCTGAGACTCCTACCATGATATGACCTTTTTGGTCAAAAATGCTGTAAAAAGACTATAAGTCTAACACCCAGTACTCCAATGACACCAAAAATTAAAAATTCTCGCAGCGATTTGAAACTTTGCATGCGGGTAGACCTTGACCTGGAGGTCACGTTTTCACCGTCCTTGACCCCCGCTCACCCCTGGGAGTGGAGCTATGGGCGATCAAAGACGATCTCAACATTGGCTCCAAAGTGAAAAATGTTCAGTTCAGTATGTCCCAAATGACCTGAGGAGTCGACCAGCCAAGTCTGAGACTCCTACCATGATATGACCTTTTTGGTCAAAAATGCTGTAAAAAGACTATAAGTCTAACACCCAGTACTCCAATGACACCAAAAATTAAAAATTCTCGCAGCGATTTGAAACTTTGCATGCGGGTAGACCTTGACCTGGAGGTCACGTTTTCACCGTCCTTGACCCCCGCTCACCCCTGGGAGTGGAGCTATGGGCGATCAAAGACGATCTCAACATTGGCTCCAAAGTGAAAAATGTTCAGTTCAGTATGTCCCAAATGACCTGAGGAGTCGACCAGCCAAGTCTGAGACTCCTACCATGATATGACCTTTTTGGTCAAAAATGCTGTAAAAAGACTATAAGTCTAACACCCAGTACTCCAATGACACCAAAAATTAAAAATTCTCGCAGCGATTTGAAACTTTGCATGCGGGTAGACCTTGACCTGGAGGTCACGTTTTCACCGTCCTTGACCCCCGCTCACCCCTGGGAGTGGAGCTATGGGCGATCAAAGACGATCTCAACATTGGCTCCAAAGTGAAAAATGTTCAGTTCAGTATGTCCCAAATGACCTGAGGAGTCGACCAGCCAAGTCTGAGACTCCTACCATGATATGACCTTTTTGGTCAAAAATGCTGTAAAAAGACTATAAGTCTAACACCCAGTACTCCAATGACACCAAAAATTAAAAATTCTCGCAGCGATTTGAAACTTTGCATGCGGGTAGACCTTGACCTGGAGGTCACGTTTTCACCGTCCTTGACCCCCGCTCACCCCTGGGAGTGGAGCTATGGGCGATCAAAGACGATCTCAACATTGGCTCCAAAGTGAAAAATGTTCAGTTCAGTATGTCCCAAATGACCTGAGGAGTCGACCAGCCAAGTCTGAGACTCCTACCATGATATGACCTTTTTGGTCAAAAATGCTGTAAAAAGACTATAAGTCTAACACCCAGTACTCCAATGACACCAAAAATTAAAAATTCTCGCAGCGATTTGAAACTTTGCATGCGGGTAGACCTTGACCTGGAGGTCACGTTTTCACCGTCCTTGACCCCCGCTCACCCCTGGGAGTGGAGCTATGGGCGATCAAAGACGATCTCAACATTGGCTCCAAAGTGAAAAATGTTCAGTTCAGTATGTCCCAAATGACCTGAGGAGTCGACCAGCCAAGTCTGAGACTCCTACCATGATATGACCTTTTTGGTCAAAAATGCTGTAAAAAGACTATAAGTCTAACACCCAGTACTCCAATGACACCAAAAATTAAAAATTCTCGCAGCGATTTGAAACTTTGCATGCGGGTAGACCTTGACCTGGAGGTCACGTTTTCACCGTCCTTGACCCCCGCTCACCCCTGGGAGTGGAGCTATGGGCGATCAAAGACGATCTCAACATTGGCTCCAAAGTGAAAAATGTTCAGTTCAGTATGTCCCAAATGACCTGAGGAGTCGACCAGCCAAGTCTGAGACTCCTACCATGATATGACCTTTTTGGTCAAAAATGCTGTAAAAAGACTATAAGTCTAACACCCAGTACTCCAATGACACCAAAAATTAAAAATTCTCGCAGCGATTTGAAACTTTGCATGCGGGTAGACCTTGACCTGGAGGTCACGTTTTCACCGTCCTTGACCCCCGCTCACCCCTGGGAGTGGAGCTATGGGCGATCAAAGACGATCTCAACATTGGCTCCAAAGTGAAAAATGTTCAGTTCAGTATGTCCCAAATGACCTGAGGAGTCGACCAGCCAAGTCTGAGACTCCTACCATGATATGACCTTTTTGGTCAAAAATGCTGTAAAAAGACTATAAGTCTAACACCCAGTACTCCAATGACACCAAAAATTAAAAATTCTCGCAGCGATTTGAAACTTTGCATGCGGGTAGACCTTGACCTGGAGGTCACGTTTTCACCGTCCTTGACCCCCGCTCACCCCTGGGAGTGGAGCTATGGGCGATCAAAGACGATCTCAACATTGGCTCCAAAGTGAAAAATGTTCAGTTCAGTATGTCCCAAATGACCTGAGGAGTCGACCAGCCAAGTCTGAGACTCCTACCATGATATGACCTTTTTGGTCAAAAATGCTGTAAAAAGACTATAAGTCTAACACCCAGTACTCCAATGACACCAAAAATTAAAAATTCTCGCAGCGATTTGAAACTTTGCATGCGGGTAGACCTTGACCTGGAGGTCACGTTTTCACCGTCCTTGACCCCCGCTCACCCCTGGGAGTGGAGCTATGGGCGATCAAAGACGATCTCAACATTGGCTCCAAAGTGAAAAATGTTCAGTTCAGTATGTCCCAAATGACCTGAGGAGTCGACCAGCCAAGTCTGAGACTCCTACCATGATATGACCTTTTTGGTCAAAAATGCTGTAAAAAGACTATAAGTCTAACACCCAGTACTCCAATGACACCAAAAATTAAAAATTCTCGCAGCGATTTGAAACTTTGCATGCGGGTAGACCTTGACCTGGAGGTCACGTTTTCACCGTCCTTGACCCCCGCTCACCCCTGGGAGTGGAGCTATGGGCGATCAAAGACGATCTCAACATTGGCTCCAAAGTGAAAAATGTTCAGTTCAGTATGTCCCAAATGACCTGAGGAGTCGACCAGCCAAGTCTGAGACTCCTACCATGATATGACCTTTTTGGTCAAAAATGCTGTAAAAAGACTATAAGTCTAACACCCAGTACTCCAATGACACCAAAAATTAAAAATTCTCGCAGCGATTTGAAACTTTGCATGCGGGTAGACCTTGACCTGGAGGTCACGTTTTCACCGTCCTTGACCCCCGCTCACCCCTGGGAGTGGAGCTATGGGCGATCAAAGACGATCTCAACATTGGCTCCAAAGTGAAAAATGTTCAGTTCAGTATGTCCCAAATGACCTGAGGAGTCGACCAGCCAAGTCTGAGACTCCTACCATGATATGACCTTTTTGGTCAAAAATGCTGTAAAAAGACTATAAGTCTAACACCCAGTACTCCAATGACACCAAAAATTAAAAATTCTCGCAGCGATTTGAAACTTTGCATGCGGGTAGACCTTGACCTGGAGGTCACGTTTTCACCGTCCTTGACCCCCGCTCACCCCTGGGAGTGGAGCTATGGGCGATCAAAGACGATCTCAACATTGGCTCCAAAGTGAAAAATGTTCAGTTCAGTATGTCCCAAATGACCTGAGGAGTCGACCAGCCAAGTCTGAGACTCCTACCATGATATGACCTTTTTGGTCAAAAATGCTGTAAAAAGACTATAAGTCTAACACCCAGTACTCCAATGACACCAAAAATTAAAAATTCTCGCAGCGATTTGAAACTTTGCATGCGGGTAGACCTTGACCTGGAGGTCACGTTTTCACCGTCCTTGACCCCCGCTCACCCCTGGGAGTGGAGCTATGGGCGATCAAAGACGATCTCAACATTGGCTCCAAAGTGAAAAATGTTCAGTTCAGTATGTCCCAAATGACCTGAGGAGTCGACCAGCCAAGTCTGAGACTCCTACCATGATATGACCTTTTTGGTCAAAAATGCTGTAAAAAGACTATAAGTCTAACACCCAGTACTCCAATGACACCAAAAATTAAAAATTCTCGCAGCGATTTGAAACTTTGCATGCGGGTAGACCTTGACCTGGAGGTCACGTTTTCACCGTCCTTGACCCCCGCTCACCCCTGGGAGTGGAGCTATGGGCGATCAAAGACGATCTCAACATTGGCTCCAAAGTGAAAAATGTTCAGTTCAGTATGTCCCAAATGACCTGAGGAGTCGACCAGCCAAGTCTGAGACTCCTACCATGATATGACCTTTTTGGTCAAAAATGCTGTAAAAAGACTATAAGTCTAACACCCAGTACTCCAATGACACCAAAAATTAAAAATTCTCGCAGCGATTTGAAACTTTGCATGCGGGTAGACCTTGACCTGGAGGTCACGTTTTCACCGTCCTTGACCCCCGCTCACCCCTGGGAGTGGAGCTATGGGCGATCAAAGACGATCTCAACATTGGCTCCAAAGTGAAAAATGTTCAGTTCAGTATGTCCCAAATGACCTGAGGAGTCGACCAGCCAAGTCTGAGACTCCTACCATGATATGACCTTTTTGGTCAAAAATGCTGTAAAAAGACTATAAGTCTAACACCCAGTACTCCAATGACACCAAAAATTAAAAATTCTCGCAGCGATTTGAAACTTTGCATGCGGGTAGACCTTGACCTGGAGGTCACGTTTTCACCGTCCTTGACCCCCGCTCACCCCTGGGAGTGGAGCTATGGGCGATCAAAGACGATCTCAACATTGGCTCCAAAGTGAAAAATGTTCAGTTCAGTATGTCCCAAATGACCTGAGGAGTCGACCAGCCAAGTCTGAGACTCCTACCATGATATGACCTTTTTGGTCAAAAATGCTGTAAAAAGACTATAAGTCTAACACCCAGTACTCCAATGACACCAAAAATTAAAAATTCTCGCAGCGATTTGAAACTTTGCATGCGGGTAGACCTTGACCTGGAGGTCACGTTTTCACCGTCCTTGACCCCCGCTCACCCCTGGGAGTGGAGCTATGGGCGATCAAAGACCTACCCGCATGCAAAGTTTCAAATCGCTGCGAGAATTTTTAAGACTTATAGTCTTTTTACAGCATTTTTGACCAAAAAGGTCATATCATGGTAGGAGTCTCAGACTTGGCTGGTCGACTCCTCAGGTCATTTGGGACATACTGAACTGAACATTTTTCACTTTGGAGCCAATGTTGAGATCGTCTTTGATCGCCCATAGCTCCACTCCCAGGGGTGAGCGGGGGTCAAGGACGGTGAAAACGTGACCTCCAGGTCAAGGTCTACCCGCATGCAAAGTTTCAAATCGCTGCGAGAATTTTTAATTTTTGGTGTCATTGGAGTACTGGGTGTTAGACTTATAGTCTTTTTACAGCATTTTTGACCAAAAAGGTCATATCATGGTAGGAGTCTCAGACTTGGCTGGTCGACTCCTCAGGTCATTTGGGACATACTGAACTGAACATTTTTCACTTTGGAGCCAATGTTGAGATCGTCTTTGATCGCCCATAGCTCCACTCCCAGGGGTGAGCGGGGGTCAAGGACGGTGAAAACGTGACCTCCAGGTCAAGGTCTACCCGCATGCAAAGTTTCAAATCGCTGCGAGAATTTTTAATTTTTGGTGTCATTGGAGTACTGGGTGTTAGACTTATAGTCTTTTTACAGCATTTTTGACCAAAAAGGTCATATCATGGTAGGAGTCTCAGACTTGGCTGGTCGACTCCTCAGGTCATTTGGGACATACTGAACTGAACATTTTTCACTTTGGAGCCAATGTTGAGATCGTCTTTGATCGCCCATAGCTCCACTCCCAGGGGTGAGCGGGGGTCAAGGACGGTGAAAACGTGACCTCCAGGTCAAGGTCTACCCGCATGCAAAGTTTCAAATCGCTGCGAGAATTTTTAATTTTTGGTGTCATTGGAGTACTGGGTGTTAGACTTATAGTCTTTTTACAGCATTTTTGACCAAAAAGGTCATATCATGGTAGGAGTCTCAGACTTGGCTGGTCGACTCCTCAGGTCATTTGGGACATACTGAACTGAACATTTTTCACTTTGGAGCCAATGTTGAGATCGTCTTTGATCGCCCATAGCTCCACTCCCAGGGGTGAGCGGGGGTCAAGGACGGTGAAAACGTGACCTCCAGGTCAAGGTCTACCCGCATGCAAAGTTTCAAATCGCTGCGAGAATTTTTAATTTTTGGTGTCATTGGAGTACTGGGTGTTAGACTTATAGTCTTTTTACAGCATTTTTGACCAAAAAGGTCATATCATGGTAGGAGTCTCAGACTTGGCTGGTCGACTCCTCAGGTCATTTGGGACATACTGAACTGAACATTTTTCACTTTGGAGCCAATGTTGAGATCGTCTTTGATCGCCCATAGCTCCACTCCCAGGGGTGAGCGGGGGTCAAGGACGGTGAAAACGTGACCTCCAGGTCAAGGTCTACCCGCATGCAAAGTTTCAAATCGCTGCGAGAATTTTTAATTTTTGGTGTCATTGGAGTACTGGGTGTTAGACTTATAGTCTTTTTACAGCATTTTTGACCAAAAAGGTCATATCATGGTAGGAGTCTCAGACTTGGCTGGTCGACTCCTCAGGTCATTTGGGACATACTGAACTGAACATTTTTCACTTTGGAGCCAATGTTGAGATCGTCTTTGATCGCCCATAGCTCCACTCCCAGGGGTGAGCGGGGGTCAAGGACGGTGAAAACGTGACCTCCAGGTCAAGGTCTACCCGCATGCAAAGTTTCAAATCGCTGCGAGAATTTTTAATTTTTGGTGTCATTGGAGTACTGGGTGTTAGACTTATAGTCTTTTTACAGCATTTTTGACCAAAAAGGTCATATCATGGTAGGAGTCTCAGACTTGGCTGGTCGACTCCTCAGGTCATTTGGGACATACTGAACTGAACATTTTTCACTTTGGAGCCAATGTTGAGATCGTCTTTGATCGCCCATAGCTCCACTCCCAGGGGTGAGCGGGGGTCAAGGACGGTGAAAACGTGACCTCCAGGTCAAGGTCTACCCGCATGCAAAGTTTCAAATCGCTGCGAGAATTTTTAATTTTTGGTGTCATTGGAGTACTGGGTGTTAGACTTATAGTCTTTTTACAGCATTTTTGACCAAAAAGGTCATATCATGGTAGGAGTCTCAGACTTGGCTGGTCGACTCCTCAGGTCATTTGGGACATACTGAACTGAACATTTTTCACTTTGGAGCCAATGTTGAGATCGTCTTTGATCGCCCATAGCTCCACTCCCAGGGGTGAGCGGGGGTCAAGGACGGTGAAAACGTGACCTCCAGGTCAAGGTCTACCCGCATGCAAAGTTTCAAATCGCTGCGAGAATTTTTAATTTTTGGTGTCATTGGAGTACTGGGTGTTAGACTTATAGTCTTTTTACAGCATTTTTGACCAAAAAGGTCATATCATGGTAGGAGTCTCAGACTTGGCTGGTCGACTCCTCAGGTCATTTGGGACATACTGAACTGAACATTTTTCACTTTGGAGCCAATGTTGAGATCGTCTTTGATCGCCCATAGCTCCACTCCCAGGGGTGAGCGGGGGTCAAGGACGGTGAAAACGTGACCTCCAGGTCAAGGTCTACCCGCATGCAAAGTTTCAAATCGCTGCGAGAATTTTTAATTTTTGGTGTCATTGGAGTACTGGGTGTTAGACTTATAGTCTTTTTACAGCATTTTTGACCAAAAAGGTCATATCATGGTAGGAGTCTCAGACTTGGCTGGTCGACTCCTCAGGTCATTTGGGACATACTGAACTGAACATTTTTCACTTTGGAGCCAATGTTGAGATCGTCTTTGATCGCCCATAGCTCCACTCCCAGGGGTGAGCGGGGGTCAAGGACGGTGAAAACGTGACCTCCAGGTCAAGGTCTACCCGCATGCAAAGTTTCAAATCGCTGCGAGAATTTTTAATTTTTGGTGTCATTGGAGTACTGGGTGTTAGACTTATAGTCTTTTTACAGCATTTTTGACCAAAAAGGTCATATCATGGTAGGAGTCTCAGACTTGGCTGGTCGACTCCTCAGGTCATTTGGGACATACTGAACTGAACATTTTTCACTTTGGAGCCAATGTTGAGATCGTCTTTGATCGCCCATAGCTCCACTCCCAGGGGTGAGCGGGGGTCAAGGACGGTGAAAACGTGACCTCCAGGTCAAGGTCTACCCGCATGCAAAGTTTCAAATCGCTGCGAGAATTTTTAATTTTTGGTGTCATTGGAGTACTGGGTGTTAGACTTATAGTCTTTTTACAGCATTTTTGACCAAAAAGGTCATATCATGGTAGGAGTCTCAGACTTGGCTGGTCGACTCCTCAGGTCATTTGGGACATACTGAACTGAACATTTTTCACTTTGGAGCCAATGTTGAGATCGTCTTTGATCGCCCATAGCTCCACTCCCAGGGGTGAGCGGGGGTCAAGGACGGTGAAAACGTGACCTCCAGGTCAAGGTCTACCCGCATGCAAAGTTTCAAATCGCTGCGAGAATTTTTAATTTTTGGTGTCATTGGAGTACTGGGTGTTAGACTTATAGTCTTTTTACAGCATTTTTGACCAAAAAGGTCATATCATGGTAGGAGTCTCAGACTTGGCTGGTCGACTCCTCAGGTCATTTGGGACATACTGAACTGAACATTTTTCACTTTGGAGCCAATGTTGAGATCGTCTTTGATCGCCCATAGCTCCACTCCCAGGGGTGAGCGGGGGTCAAGGACGGTGAAAACGTGACCTCCAGGTCAAGGTCTACCCGCATGCAAAGTTTCAAATCGCTGCGAGAATTTTTAATTTTTGGTGTCATTGGAGTACTGGGTGTTAGACTTATAGTCTTTTTACAGCATTTTTGACCAAAAAGGTCATATCATGGTAGGAGTCTCAGACTTGGCTGGTCGACTCCTCAGGTCATTTGGGACATACTGAACTGAACATTTTTCACTTTGGAGCCAATGTTGAGATCGTCTTTGATCGCCCATAGCTCCACTCCCAGGGGTGAGCGGGGGTCAAGGACGGTGAAAACGTGACCTCCAGGTCAAGGTCTACCCGCATGCAAAGTTTCAAATCGCTGCGAGAATTTTTAATTTTTGGTGTCATTGGAGTACTGGGTGTTAGACTTATAGTCTTTTTACAGCATTTTTGACCAAAAAGGTCATATCATGGTAGGAGTCTCAGACTTGGCTGGTCGACTCCTCAGGTCATTTGGGACATACTGAACTGAACATTTTTCACTTTGGAGCCAATGTTGAGATCGTCTTTGATCGCCCATAGCTCCACTCCCAGGGGTGAGCGGGGGTCAAGGACGGTGAAAACGTGACCTCCAGGTCAAGGTCTACCCGCATGCAAAGTTTCAAATCGCTGCGAGAATTTTTAATTTTTGGTGTCATTGGAGTACTGGGTGTTAGACTTATAGTCTTTTTACAGCATTTTTGACCAAAAAGGTCATATCATGGTAGGAGTCTCAGACTTGGCTGGTCGACTCCTCAGGTCATTTGGGACATACTGAACTGAACATTTTTCACTTTGGAGCCAATGTTGAGATCGTCTTTGATCGCCCATAGCTCCACTCCCAGGGGTGAGCGGGGGTCAAGGACGGTGAAAACGTGACCTCCAGGTCAAGGTCTACCCGCATGCAAAGTTTCAAATCGCTGCGAGAATTTTTAATTTTTGGTGTCATTGGAGTACTGGGTGTTAGACTTATAGTCTTTTTACAGCATTTTTGACCAAAAAGGTCATATCATGGTAGGAGTCTCAGACTTGGCTGGTCGACTCCTCAGGTCATTTGGGACATACTGAACTGAACATTTTTCACTTTGGAGCCAATGTTGAGATCGTCTTTGATCGCCCATAGCTCCACTCCCAGGGGTGAGCGGGGGTCAAGGACGGTGAAAACGTGACCTCCAGGTCAAGGTCTACCCGCATGCAAAGTTTCAAATCGCTGCGAGAATTTTTAATTTTTGGTGTCATTGGAGTACTGGGTGTTAGACTTATAGTCTTTTTACAGCATTTTTGACCAAAAAGGTCATATCATGGTAGGAGTCTCAGACTTGGCTGGTCGACTCCTCAGGTCATTTGGGACATACTGAACTGAACATTTTTCACTTTGGAGCCAATGTTGAGATCGTCTTTGATCGCCCATAGCTCCACTCCCAGGGGTGAGCGGGGGTCAAGGACGGTGAAAACGTGACCTCCAGGTCAAGGTCTACCCGCATGCAAAGTTTCAAATCGCTGCGAGAATTTTTAATTTTTGGTGTCATTGGAGTACTGGGTGTTAGACTTATAGTCTTTTTACAGCATTTTTGACCAAAAAGGTCATATCATGGTAGGAGTCTCAGACTTGGCTGGTCGACTCCTCAGGTCATTTGGGACATACTGAACTGAACATTTTTCACTTTGGAGCCAATGTTGAGATCGTCTTTGATCGCCCATAGCTCCACTCCCAGGGGTGAGCGGGGGTCAAGGACGGTGAAAACGTGACCTCCAGGTCAAGGTCTACCCGCATGCAAAGTTTCAAATCGCTGCGAGAATTTTTAATTTTTGGTGTCATTGGAGTACTGGGTGTTAGACTTATAGTCTTTTTACAGCATTTTTGACCAAAAAGGTCATATCATGGTAGGAGTCTCAGACTTGGCTGGTCGACTCCTCAGGTCATTTGGGACATACTGAACTGAACATTTTTCACTTTGGAGCCAATGTTGAGATCGTCTTTGATCGCCCATAGCTCCACTCCCAGGGGTGAGCGGGGGTCAAGGACGGTGAAAACGTGACCTCCAGGTCAAGGTCTACCCGCATGCAAAGTTTCAAATCGCTGCGAGAATTTTTAATTTTTGGTGTCATTGGAGTACTGGGTGTTAGACTTATAGTCTTTTTACAGCATTTTTGACCAAAAAGGTCATATCATGGTAGGAGTCTCAGACTTGGCTGGTCGACTCCTCAGGTCATTTGGGACATACTGAACTGAACATTTTTCACTTTGGAGCCAATGTTGAGATCGTCTTTGATCGCCCATAGCTCCACTCCCAGGGGTGAGCGGGGGTCAAGGACGGTGAAAACGTGACCTCCAGGTCAAGGTCTACCCGCATGCAAAGTTTCAAATCGCTGCGAGAATTTTTAATTTTTGGTGTCATTGGAGTACTGGGTGTTAGACTTATAGTCTTTTTACAGCATTTTTGACCAAAAAGGTCATATCATGGTAGGAGTCTCAGACTTGGCTGGTCGACTCCTCAGGTCATTTGGGACATACTGAACTGAACATTTTTCACTTTGGAGCCAATGTTGAGATCGTCTTTGATCGCCCATAGCTCCACTCCCAGGGGTGAGCGGGGGTCAAGGACGGTGAAAACGTGACCTCCAGGTCAAGGTCTACCCGCATGCAAAGTTTCAAATCGCTGCGAGAATTTTTAATTTTTGGTGTCATTGGAGTACTGGGTGTTAGACTTATAGTCTTTTTACAGCATTTTTGACCAAAAAGGTCATATCATGGTAGGAGTCTCAGACTTGGCTGGTCGACTCCTCAGGTCATTTGGGACATACTGAACTGAACATTTTTCACTTTGGAGCCAATGTTGAGATCGTCTTTGATCGCCCATAGCTCCACTCCCAGGGGTGAGCGGGGGTCAAGGACGGTGAAAACGTGACCTCCAGGTCAAGGTCTACCCGCATGCAAAGTTTCAAATCGCTGCGAGAATTTTTAATTTTTGGTGTCATTGGAGTACTGGGTGTTAGACTTATAGTCTTTTTACAGCATTTTTGACCAAAAAGGTCATATCATGGTAGGAGTCTCAGACTTGGCTGGTCGACTCCTCAGGTCATTTGGGACATACTGAACTGAACATTTTTCACTTTGGAGCCAATGTTGAGATCGTCTTTGATCGCCCATAGCTCCACTCCCAGGGGTGAGCGGGGGTCAAGGACGGTGAAAACGTGACCTCCAGGTCAAGGTCTACCCGCATGCAAAGTTTCAAATCGCTGCGAGAATTTTTAATTTTTGGTGTCATTGGAGTACTGGGTGTTAGACTTATAGTCTTTTTACAGCATTTTTGACCAAAAAGGTCATATCATGGTAGGAGTCTCAGACTTGGCTGGTCGACTCCTCAGGTCATTTGGGACATACTGAACTGAACATTTTTCACTTTGGAGCCAATGTTGAGATCGTCTTTGATCGCCCATAGCTCCACTCCCAGGGGTGAGCGGGGGTCAAGGACGGTGAAAACGTGACCTCCAGGTCAAGGTCTACCCGCATGCAAAGTTTCAAATCGCTGCGAGAATTTTTAATTTTTGGTGTCATTGGAGTACTGGGTGTTAGACTTATAGTCTTTTTACAGCATTTTTGACCAAAAAGGTCATATCATGGTAGGAGTCTCAGACTTGGCTGGTCGACTCCTCAGGTCATTTGGGACATACTGAACTGAACATTTTTCACTTTGGAGCCAATGTTGAGATCGTCTTTGATCGCCCATAGCTCCACTCCCAGGGGTGAGCGGGGGTCAAGGACGGTGAAAACGTGACCTCCAGGTCAAGGTCTACCCGCATGCAAAGTTTCAAATCGCTGCGAGAATTTTTAATTTTTGGTGTCATTGGAGTACTGGGTGTTAGACTTATAGTCTTTTTACAGCATTTTTGACCAAAAAGGTCATATCATGGTAGGAGTCTCAGACTTGGCTGGTCGACTCCTCAGGTCATTTGGGACATACTGAACTGAACATTTTTCACTTTGGAGCCAATGTTGAGATCGTCTTTGATCGCCCATAGCTCCACTCCCAGGGGTGAGCGGGGGTCAAGGACGGTGAAAACGTGACCTCCAGGTCAAGGTCTACCCGCATGCAAAGTTTCAAATCGCTGCGAGAATTTTTAATTTTTGGTGTCATTGGAGTACTGGGTGTTAGACTTATAGTCTTTTTACAGCATTTTTGACCAAAAAGGTCATATCATGGTAGGAGTCTCAGACTTGGCTGGTCGACTCCTCAGGTCATTTGGGACATACTGAACTGAACATTTTTCACTTTGGAGCCAATGTTGAGATCGTCTTTGATCGCCCATAGCTCCACTCCCAGGGGTGAGCGGGGGTCAAGGACGGTGAAAACGTGACCTCCAGGTCAAGGTCTACCCGCATGCAAAGTTTCAAATCGCTGCGAGAATTTTTAATTTTTGGTGTCATTGGAGTACTGGGTGTTAGACTTATAGTCTTTTTACAGCATTTTTGACCAAAAAGGTCATATCATGGTAGGAGTCTCAGACTTGGCTGGTCGACTCCTCAGGTCATTTGGGACATACTGAACTGAACATTTTTCACTTTGGAGCCAATGTTGAGATCGTCTTTGATCGCCCATAGCTCCACTCCCAGGGGTGAGCGGGGGTCAAGGACGGTGAAAACGTGACCTCCAGGTCAAGGTCTACCCGCATGCAAAGTTTCAAATCGCTGCGAGAATTTTTAATTTTTGGTGTCATTGGAGTACTGGGTGTTAGACTTATAGTCTTTTTACAGCATTTTTGACCAAAAAGGTCATATCATGGTAGGAGTCTCAGACTTGGCTGGTCGACTCCTCAGGTCATTTGGGACATACTGAACTGAACATTTTTCACTTTGGAGCCAATGTTGAGATCGTCTTTGATCGCCCATAGCTCCACTCCCAGGGGTGAGCGGGGGTCAAGGACGGTGAAAACGTGACCTCCAGGTCAAGGTCTACCCGCATGCAAAGTTTCAAATCGCTGCGAGAATTTTTAATTTTTGGTGTCATTGGAGTACTGGGTGTTAGACTTATAGTCTTTTTACAGCATTTTTGACCAAAAAGGTCATATCATGGTAGGAGTCTCAGACTTGGCTGGTCGACTCCTCAGGTCATTTGGGACATACTGAACTGAACATTTTTCACTTTGGAGCCAATGTTGAGATCGTCTTTGATCGCCCATAGCTCCACTCCCAGGGGTGAGCGGGGGTCAAGGACGGTGAAAACGTGACCTCCAGGTCAAGGTCTACCCGCATGCAAAGTTTCAAATCGCTGCGAGAATTTTTAATTTTTGGTGTCATTGGAGTACTGGGTGTTAGACTTATAGTCTTTTTACAGCATTTTTGACCAAAAAGGTCATATCATGGTAGGAGTCTCAGACTTGGCTGGTCGACTCCTCAGGTCATTTGGGACATACTGAACTGAACATTTTTCACTTTGGAGCCAATGTTGAGATCGTCTTTGATCGCCCATAGCTCCACTCCCAGGGGTGAGCGGGGGTCAAGGACGGTGAAAACGTGACCTCCAGGTCAAGGTCTACCCGCATGCAAAGTTTCAAATCGCTGCGAGAATTTTTAATTTTTGGTGTCATTGGAGTACTGGGTGTTAGACTTATAGTCTTTTTACAGCATTTTTGACCAAAAAGGTCATATCATGGTAGGAGTCTCAGACTTGGCTGGTCGACTCCTCAGGTCATTTGGGACATACTGAACTGAACATTTTTCACTTTGGAGCCAATGTTGAGATCGTCTTTGATCGCCCATAGCTCCACTCCCAGGGGTGAGCGGGGGTCAAGGACGGTGAAAACGTGACCTCCAGGTCAAGGTCTACCCGCATGCAAAGTTTCAAATCGCTGCGAGAATTTTTAATTTTTGGTGTCATTGGAGTACTGGGTGTTAGACTTATAGTCTTTTTACAGCATTTTTGACCAAAAAGGTCATATCATGGTAGGAGTCTCAGACTTGGCTGGTCGACTCCTCAGGTCATTTGGGACATACTGAACTGAACATTTTTCACTTTGGAGCCAATGTTGAGATCGTCTTTGATCGCCCATAGCTCCACTCCCAGGGGTGAGCGGGGGTCAAGGACGGTGAAAACGTGACCTCCAGGTCAAGGTCTACCCGCATGCAAAGTTTCAAATCGCTGCGAGAATTTTTAATTTTTGGTGTCATTGGAGTACTGGGTGTTAGACTTATAGTCTTTTTACAGCATTTTTGACCAAAAAGGTCATATCATGGTAGGAGTCTCAGACTTGGCTGGTCGACTCCTCAGGTCATTTGGGACATACTGAACTGAACATTTTTCACTTTGGAGCCAATGTTGAGATCGTCTTTGATCGCCCATAGCTCCACTCCCAGGGGTGAGCGGGGGTCAAGGACGGTGAAAACGTGACCTCCAGGTCAAGGTCTACCCGCATGCAAAGTTTCAAATCGCTGCGAGAATTTTTAATTTTTGGTGTCATTGGAGTACTGGGTGTTAGACTTATAGTCTTTTTACAGCATTTTTGACCAAAAAGGTCATATCATGGTAGGAGTCTCAGACTTGGCTGGTCGACTCCTCAGGTCATTTGGGACATACTGAACTGAACATTTTTCACTTTGGAGCCAATGTTGAGATCGTCTTTGATCGCCCATAGCTCCACTCCCAGGGGTGAGCGGGGGTCAAGGACGGTGAAAACGTGACCTCCAGGTCAAGGTCTACCCGCATGCAAAGTTTCAAATCGCTGCGAGAATTTTTAATTTTTGGTGTCATTGGAGTACTAGGTGTTAGACTTATAGTCTTTTTACAGCATTTTTGACCAAAAAGGTCATATCATGGTAGGAGTCTCAGACTTGGCTGGTCGACTCCTCAGGTCATTTGGGACATACTGAACTGAACATTTTTCACTTTGGAGCCAATGTTGAGATCGTCTTTGATCGCCCATAGCTCCACTCCCAGGGGTGAGCGGGGGTCAAGGACGGTGAAAACGTGACCTCCAGGTCAAGGTCTACCCGCATGCAAAGTTTCAAATCGCTGCGAGAATTTTTAATTTTTGGTGTCATTGGAGTACTGGGTGTTAGACTTATAGTCTTTTTACAGCATTTTTGACCAAAAAGGTCATATCATGGTAGGAGTCTCAGACTTGGCTGGTCGACTCCTCAGGTCATTTGGGACATACTGAACTGAACATTTTTCACTTTGGAGCCAATGTTGAGATCGTCTTTGATCGCCCATAGCTCCACTCCCAGGGGTGAGCGGGGGTCAAGGACGGTGAAAACGTGACCTCCAGGTCAAGGTCTACCCGCATGCAAAGTTTCAAATCGCTGCGAGAATTTTTAATTTTTGGTGTCATTGGAGTACTGGGTGTTAGACTTATAGTCTTTTTACAGCATTTTTGACCAAAAAGGTCATATCATGGTAGGAGTCTCAGACTTGGCTGGTCGACTCCTCAGGTCATTTGGGACATACTGAACTGAACATTTTTCACTTTGGAGCCAATGTTGAGATCGTCTTTGATCGCCCATAGCTCCACTCCCAGGGGTGAGCGGGGGTCAAGGACGGTGAAAACGTGACCTCCAGGTCAAGGTCTACCCGCATGCAAAGTTTCAAATCGCTGCGAGAATTTTTAATTTTTGGTGTCATTGGAGTACTGGGTGTTAGACTTATAGTCTTTTTACAGCATTTTTGACCAAAAAGGTCATATCATGGTAGGAGTCTCAGACTTGGCTGGTCGACTCCTCAGGTCATTTGGGACATACTGAACTGAACATTTTTCACTTTGGAGCCAATGTTGAGATCGTCTTTGATCGCCCATAGCTCCACTCCCAGGGGTGAGCGGGGGTCAAGGACGGTGAAAACGTGACCTCCAGGTCAAGGTCTACCCGCATGCAAAGTTTCAAATCGCTGCGAGAATTTTTAATTTTTGGTGTCATTGGAGTACTGGGTGTTAGACTTATAGTCTTTTTACAGCATTTTTGACCAAAAAGGTCATATCATGGTAGGAGTCTCAGACTTGGCTGGTCGACTCCTCAGGTCATTTGGGACATACTGAACTGAACATTTTTCACTTTGGAGCCAATGTTGAGATCGTCTTTGATCGCCCATAGCTCCACTCCCAGGGGTGAGCGGGGGTCAAGGACGGTGAAAACGTGACCTCCAGGTCAAGGTCTACCCGCATGCAAAGTTTCAAATCGCTGCGAGAATTTTTAATTTTTGGTGTCATTGGAGTACTGGGTGTTAGACTTATAGTCTTTTTACAGCATTTTTGACCAAAAAGGTCATATCATGGTAGGAGTCTCAGACTTGGCTGGTCGACTCCTCAGGTCATTTGGGACATACTGAACTGAACATTTTTCACTTTGGAGCCAATGTTGAGATCGTCTTTGATCGCCCATAGCTCCACTCCCAGGGGTGAGCGGGGGTCAAGGACGGTGAAAACGTGACCTCCAGGTCAAGGTCTACCCGCATGCAAAGTTTCAAATCGCTGCGAGAATTTTTAATTTTTGGTGTCATTGGAGTACTGGGTGTTAGACTTATAGTCTTTTTACAGCATTTTTGACCAAAAAGGTCATATCATGGTAGGAGTCTCAGACTTGGCTGGTCGACTCCTCAGGTCATTTGGGACATACTGAACTGAACATTTTTCACTTTGGAGCCAATGTTGAGATCGTCTTTGATCGCCCATAGCTCCACTCCCAGGGGTGAGCGGGGGTCAAGGACGGTGAAAACGTGACCTCCAGGTCAAGGTCTACCCGCATGCAAAGTTTCAAATCGCTGCGAGAATTTTTAATTTTTGGTGTCATTGGAGTACTAGGTGTTAGACTTATAGTCTTTTTACAGCATTTTTGACCAAAAAGGTCATATCATGGTAGGAGTCTCAGACTTGGCTGGTCGACTCCTCAGGTCATTTGGGACATACTGAACTGAACATTTTTCACTTTGGAGCCAATGTTGAGATCGTCTTTGATCGCCCATAGCTCCACTCCCAGGGGTGAGCGGGGGTCAAGGACGGTGAAAACGTGACCTCCAGGTCAAGGTCTACCCGCATGCAAAGTTTCAAATCGCTGCGAGAATTTTTAATTTTTGGTGTCATTGGAGTACTGGGTGTTAGACTTATAGTCTTTTTACAGCATTTTTGACCAAAAAGGTCATATCATGGTAGGAGTCTCAGACTTGGCTGGTCGACTCCTCAGGTCATTTGGGACATACTGAACTGAACATTTTTCACTTTGGAGCCAATGTTGAGATCGTCTTTGATCGCCCATAGCTCCACTCCCAGGGGTGAGCGGGGGTCAAGGACGGTGAAAACGTGACCTCCAGGTCAAGGTCTACCCGCATGCAAAGTTTCAAATCGCTGCGAGAATTTTTAATTTTTGGTGTCATTGGAGTACTGGGTGTTAGACTTATAGTCTTTTTACAGCATTTTTGACCAAAAAGGTCATATCATGGTAGGAGTCTCAGACTTGGCTGGTCGACTCCTCAGGTCATTTGGGACATACTGAACTGAACATTTTTCACTTTGGAGCCAATGTTGAGATCGTCTTTGATCGCCCATAGCTCCACTCCCAGGGGTGAGCGGGGGTCAAGGACGGTGAAAACGTGACCTCCAGGTCAAGGTCTACCCGCATGCAAAGTTTCAAATCGCTGCGAGAATTTTTAATTTTTGGTGTCATTGGAGTACTGGGTGTTAGACTTATAGTCTTTTTACAGCATTTTTGACCAAAAAGGTCATATCATGGTAGGAGTCTCAGACTTGGCTGGTCGACTCCTCAGGTCATTTGGGACATACTGAACTGAACATTTTTCACTTTGGAGCCAATGTTGAGATCGTCTTTGATCGCCCATAGCTCCACTCCCAGGGGTGAGCGGGGGTCAAGGACGGTGAAAACGTGACCTCCAGGTCAAGGTCTACCCGCATGCAAAGTTTCAAATCGCTGCGAGAATTTTTAATTTTTGGTGTCATTGGAGTACTGGGTGTTAGACTTATAGTCTTTTTACAGCATTTTTGACCAAAAAGGTCATATCATGGTAGGAGTCTCAGACTTGGCTGGTCGACTCCTCAGGTCATTTGGGACATACTGAACTGAACATTTTTCACTTTGGAGCCAATGTTGAGATCGTCTTTGATCGCCCATAGCTCCACTCCCAGGGGTGAGCGGGGGTCAAGGACGGTGAAAACGTGACCTCCAGGTCAAGGTCTACCCGCATGCAAAGTTTCAAATCGCTGCGAGAATTTTTAATTTTTGGTGTCATTGGAGTACTGGGTGTTAGACTTATAGTCTTTTTACAGCATTTTTGACCAAAAAGGTCATATCATGGTAGGAGTCTCAGACTTGGCTGGTCGACTCCTCAGGTCATTTGGGACATACTGAACTGAACATTTTTCACTTTGGAGCCAATGTTGAGATCGTCTTTGATCGCCCATAGCTCCACTCCCAGGGGTGAGCGGGGGTCAAGGACGGTGAAAACGTGACCTCCAGGTCAAGGTCTACCCGCATGCAAAGTTTCAAATCGCTGCGAGAATTTTTAATTTTTGGTGTCATTGGAGTACTGGGTGTTAGACTTATAGTCTTTTTACAGCATTTTTGACCAAAAAGGTCATATCATGGTAGGAGTCTCAGACTTGGCTGGTCGACTCCTCAGGTCATTTGGGACATACTGAACTGAACATTTTTCACTTTGGAGCCAATGTTGAGATCGTCTTTGATCGCCCATAGCTCCACTCCCAGGGGTGAGCGGGGGTCAAGGACGGTGAAAACGTGACCTCCAGGTCAAGGTCTACCCGCATGCAAAGTTTCAAATCGCTGCGAGAATTTTTAATTTTTGGTGTCATTGGAGTACTAGGTGTTAGACTTATAGTCTTTTTACAGCATTTTTGACCAAAAAGGTCATATCATGGTAGGAGTCTCAGACTTGGCTGGTCGACTCCTCAGGTCATTTGGGACATACTGAACTGAACATTTTTCACTTTGGAGCCAATGTTGAGATCGTCTTTGATCGCCCATAGCTCCACTCCCAGGGGTGAGCGGGGGTCAAGGACGGTGAAAACGTGACCTCCAGGTCAAGGTCTACCCGCATGCAAAGTTTCAAATCGCTGCGAGAATTTTTAATTTTTGGTGTCATTGGAGTACTGGGTGTTAGACTTATAGTCTTTTTACAGCATTTTTGACCAAAAAGGTCATATCATGGTAGGAGTCTCAGACTTGGCTGGTCGACTCCTCAGGTCATTTGGGACATACTGAACTGAACATTTTTCACTTTGGAGCCAATGTTGAGATCGTCTTTGATCGCCCATAGCTCCACTCCCAGGGGTGAGCGGGGGTCAAGGACGGTGAAAACGTGACCTCCAGGTCAAGGTCTACCCGCATGCAAAGTTTCAAATCGCTGCGAGAATTTTTAATTTTTGGTGTCATTGGAGTACTGGGTGTTAGACTTATAGTCTTTTTACAGCATTTTTGACCAAAAAGGTCATATCATGGTAGGAGTCTCAGACTTGGCTGGTCGACTCCTCAGGTCATTTGGGACATACTGAACTGAACATTTTTCACTTTGGAGCCAATGTTGAGATCGTCTTTGATCGCCCATAGCTCCACTCCCAGGGGTGAGCGGGGGTCAAGGACGGTGAAAACGTGACCTCCAGGTCAAGGTCTACCCGCATGCAAAGTTTCAAATCGCTGCGAGAATTTTTAATTTTTGGTGTCATTGGAGTACTGGGTGTTAGACTTATAGTCTTTTTACAGCATTTTTGACCAAAAAGGTCATATCATGGTAGGAGTCTCAGACTTGGCTGGTCGACTCCTCAGGTCATTTGGGACATACTGAACTGAACATTTTTCACTTTGGAGCCAATGTTGAGATCGTCTTTGATCGCCCATAGCTCCACTCCCAGGGGTGAGCGGGGGTCAAGGACGGTGAAAACGTGACCTCCAGGTCAAGGTCTACCCGCATGCAAAGTTTCAAATCGCTGCGAGAATTTTTAATTTTTGGTGTCATTGGAGTACTGGGTGTTAGACTTATAGTCTTTTTACAGCATTTTTGACCAAAAAGGTCATATCATGGTAGGAGTCTCAGACTTGG
>NW_025964017.1:0-38883 GCF_023055435.1 Haliotis rufescens
TCTTTCATTAGTGATAAAAACAACTTCGGGGTAATTGACATGCGACATTTTCACAGGACAAAATGTGCAACATCGCTAAACAGCCTTAACAATACTCAAATTGACATCGCTCAATATTGGACATCATTATTATTTCTTAATAATTAAGGAGATTATACTAACGTACTACCACCCAAGAGTAAGTGCACGTATAGATTCAATCAAAATCGTTGAAATGGTCAATATAAATATGCAATACTTGAACAAAACACTTCAGTTGCGGACTTAAGTAAATATGTCTGACCCGTCTGATCAATTTCTTTTTCAAATTGGCTGTGTGATATTATAATAGTTACGTGTATGTGGCATGGGTTCATAATAACAAATTCGCCATCATTCGCATGAAATTCAGCATGTCAGAAAAAGGTCGAGAAGGGCGGTAACCACTTCACTAATCTCACCATATTTAGCAATCGGTAGCATTGTATAAAATATGAGTTACACGATGTTGAAGCTTGGATGATACGGGTGATGATGGTTATAATTTTAATTCACAGTTGAAAAGGGACATTTTAAGGGTGTGAAAAGTGAGGGACCATATATGGTCCCGTGGCATCAAAGTGTGGATTAAGTGTAAAAAGTACTGCTAACAGCTTCAGTAGCAGAGCCATAAGTGATGTCATTTCATTGTGACGTCATGATAACACTGATGTCAGAAAGGCCTGCAAAGCATTGAGATGCAATATCATTGCAGTGATGCTTGATCTCACTCAAGCGATATCTCCTGTTGGAGTCAGTTTTGGATGATAAATAACACTAGTCATGTACTCAAGGATAACCATGACAACAGTTGAATTCGTGATCATCTATATCTCGGCTATACCGATGTCCTGTAAATGTACGATATGCTTAATATAATTTATGTGTGATTTGTCTATGTTTGGTGAGAACAAATGACGCCATGTGTGGTAGTATTTGTTGTATTTTAAAAAAAATTAATTTTTTTTATTTAATTGTTTCAAATATACTGACACACATGTCTAATGTCCATACACAACACTGACACACATCTCATGTCCATATGCAATAATGACACACATCTCAGACCATGTCTTGCCTATCTTTCTTTCTTTAAATGGGTGGTAGGGTAACCTAGTGGTTGAAGCAGTCGCTCGTCACCTCGAAGGCCCTGGTTCTCTTCTCACATGGGTACTATGTGTGAACCCATTGTGTGTGTCCACTCCCTGATATTGCTGGAATATAACTAACAGGGGTGGAAAACAATATTCACTCACTCTCTCCTTTTGTAAAAACATTCTATTACTCACTCACTCATGCAGTCTCCCAGCGTAATACAACCAGTAGTATAGGCGATGGCGGTACGGCCTCACCCTACCCTGGACCTGGTCCAGCTCCTGACAATGGTTCCATGGAGGTCTTAAGTTTTATCAATTATGTGATGTCCATTACTGGATCATCATGTTTGGCTTGTAAAATGTAGCAACTGCTAAAGTTTTACTTAACAGGAGCTGGACCTGGTCCAGGGGGAAGGCCGTACTCCCATCGTCTGTACTATTCAAGTAATGTTTGGGTTCAGAGAGTTACAACTACAAAACCTCTCCCTGTTCATACCGTTGATCAAAAGAGGCTAGACATGAACATAACTGCCATTCATGTTTGAGACATGCTGGATCTGACACGATTTGAACATTTGGCTGAGCATCAGTAATTAAGAAATACCACACTTTATTGGTTCTACACTAATGTGGGTGAAATCATAAAAAAATGTAACATAACGAAGGTAACACACTTACATGAAGATTTGGCAACACTTTAATTTATTGGTTTACAGATCTCCCACTTCATGTAACCATAGTAGCACAATTAAACATCTCCAGGCTAAAGTCAGAAGCCACAAACCGAAAACATTATATAAGTACACTTGTTGTATCGTCATTTACCGGTCTTTGCTTTTGTCATGAATAATGTTTATAATCTTTGGCCACTGATAACACCAGATAAAAAGAAGAAACTTCCTGACAAAAGATAAATGCATGTTTACATGACCTGCAAACATAGACACATCCTGCAGCCTAAGTCAAATTATCATCATTTTCTGTCTACTTCACCAACTCACCGAAATGATGTCATGACAAATATCATAATCTTGTTTGTATTTCCACTTCTCAGTTAGTCAGAGATCTGTTAGCCATCAAATAAAAACAAGCCTTGTCACAGTCTGAGGGTCACCAAGCATCTTGGCACCCCACCACTGTCCATGCAGGACCTTCATGGGGTGTGTCTCCAGTAACAGGTGCCCCCCACCCCACAGGTGTTTCCACAGAGACATTGCACCTAAACTGAATTGGCTGGTAGCTATCACAAATTGTAGTAGATTGAAACTTAAGTAATAAAAATATGTGTACCTTGTGGACATTATGCATCTTCCCGAGGCAAGAGAGTTAACTGACTTTGAAAGTCCAGTTTCCACCCTTGCCGAACTAGGCTGGAATTCCTGGGCTCGATCGTAGCGCCACCAGTGGCTATTACGAGTTATGTCCTTTCTATGCCTCTCCTATTGACCAATCAGATTCAACCTCTCCCACACTTGCATTTGTTTCAAACAAAACGGTGGCGCCCAGTCAAGACGATCTGATCGATAATCAAGATCTATATTGTGATAGAACGAGTCTTACATCGCGAAGTGCATCAAATCACGTTAGCACCTTGATTAAAAACATGAAAAGATTTAGAAAATATCTGTTGACAACGAGTTAGCGGTGCACATGCTTTGCAAAATCCTGTAGTCGACCGAAATCTGCATGACACTCTACAAACCGGATTTCGATTTCGGTGCGCGATTTTGATTGGACTATGCATAGACTCGTTAGTACAGCCAAAATCTAACTCCATAATACCAGCCTAGTTCTATAATACCAGCCTAGTTCAGCAAGGGTGGAAACTGGACTTTTATAGTCAGTTAACTCACTTGCCTCGTGAAGATGGACATTATGTAGTACTTAATATTACGTACAATCCCATCATTCATTCTGACTATCCAAACCAAACACTGCTGATCATGCTTGCTAACTGTTTGTTTGTTGTTTAATGCCGCACTCAGCAATATTCCGGCTATGAGACGGTGGTCTGTAAATAATCGAGTCTGGACCAGACAATCCAGTGATTGATATCATGAGCATTGATCCACACAATTGAGATTCGATGACATGCATCAACGAAGTCAGCGAGTCTGACCACCCGATCCCATTAGTCGCCTCTTATGACAAGAATAGCCACCTCTTATGGCAAGCATGGGTTGGTGAAGACCTATTCTATCCCGGACCTTCACAGTCTTACTGACCACCAAGGTATTTTGTTGTGTAAATATTATGTGGACACCTTGACCATCTTTTTCCATGACCATGATTTCTATGTAAAGAGAGGGATTAAAATAAGCGTTGTCTTGTTTAACGATCCCAGTTTTCAGTTGAAATAAAAATATGTTTACATCAAAATGGGGGCATTCCTTCTTGTTCAGAACCTACTGTTATACATACAAATTCCCCCGAGCATGATGTTGGTTAGACAATAGAGGTTTAGGCGGGCATATCACATTTGAAACAACTAATTGCTGAACATCTCTCAAATAAGACAACAAATCAGTGAACTATATTTACAGCCACTGTACAGAGTGAGTGCACAAAAGACATTATTCAATCAGCATGATTTGGGCTTTAAAATACAAGAATTACAGACAAGATGCAGTATTCCACTACGGCAAATGGACATGTTGATGAACAGTTTATTCCCAATTCTAAGGCAGATTGCCATTTGATTTTTCACTGGATAGAAGTCCATGGAATGTTCACAAAAGTATGTCCAACAACCATGAACACTGAACATGACTTCGGCCACCTCAGTGGCCTAGTGGTATAGCATCTGCCTGGAGAGCGGAAGGTCTTGGGCTCCCAGCCATGTCATACCATGGTTGTTGTTGTTACCTTGTCTGGCGCTTAGCGAAAACAAGGATTGCTTGACTCGGAGTCAGCATACTGTGTCTGAGTGGGGTATTCATGTTAAACTGCCCCATGATATCTCGGCACTGTAAATCGGCATCAGTCCAGACTACTACAAGTATGCATCCACATCCACACCCACACCAACACACCCACACCCGCACCCACACTCACACTCACACACACCCACCCACCCACCCACCCACCCACACACACACACACACACTCACTCACTCACTCACTCACTCCCCCACCCCACCCCCCCCCCCCACACACACACACAAACACCATTATGTAAGTGCAATAAACCTTGCACGCGACGGTAAACCCCATCTCACCTCACCTCACCAAAACATGACTTGGTCAACATATGAAGAAAATACTAGGGTTGTAATGATTCACTGATACCTACCATATCATCAATACTTAGGTACACACGATACTTGAATAGTCAGTTTGTGAGATCGCAATACTCTATAAATAGTACAGGAACTGATAGAGTTACCTCCTGTAATGGTAAAAGTAGAACATCGCAACCCATCGCAGAACACGAGGACAGGCCAACTAACTGTCACATTTAATAACCAACCTTCATTTAGAACTGTTTTGATGTTGTGGTTTTCTATGTTAAAGTTTTTCAGATAACTATGAATAAATGTACGAAGAAAGAAGTCTTAAAGCTGTATTTCAGTGACTTCATTCTTTCTTACCAGTAGTATCGTCAGTCCATACCATGACACAAATCATATCGCAAGATACTAGGCGATACTCAGCTCTACAAAATACTGATATCTTTTTCACTACATTTTGACTACTCCTCGAAAAATCCCTGTCTTATTTACATCATCTGCTTCAAATATGCCCTCAAGTTGAGTGAAATAAACGCATACATTAGTGTTATGGTAATTTCTAAATTAGACAATTAAAAACTAACGCAAAATGAGCAAACGAGAGATTGTTAATTTTATACATACACTACATTTAGAAAACAGTAATATATAACCAAAATTATATTTTCTGTGTTTTCATGGCATAAACACTGATTATGTTTACTGTGAACCTGTTACTGTCTTGGATGAGTGAAGATGTTCTTGGATGAGAGAGAGCAGTCCAAGACAGAAGTTTGCCCTGCAGTGTGGACATCAACGTGAACCCTAAGAAAGTGAATGATGACACCAAGTAGACACCAAGCTGAGACCAACCAAAGACAGCTTGATGTGTGACAATCTCAGAATGATGGACTATATTGACTAGTGGTGTAACGATACATCCAACTATCGATTGATTGTGATTGCTTGTCTCACGATAGTACACTATCGATTGCAACTTGAAACAATCGATACTATTGGCGATAGTTTGTCTATCGATAGTTTCGATAGTTAATTTGTTTGGTACATTTACCTTCTTAAAAAACATAGAAACAACTCCTCATCTAACCTCTGTCGTGCTTTCGTTTGGATTGCACTACTTTATCTGCTTGATTTAGAGTTACGTCCCTTAGCTACTCGTCGCTAGGCAACATTGACAAGATGGCGGACACCACATGTCAGTTTTTGTTAACTTTGTTTCCTAATTGATATGTTGAATCGCATTTAGTCATTCAGTGAATGCCAATGTGACAATTAAAGAGTTTGACAGTTTGTATAGTCAAATACTAGTCATTCAATCACATTCATTCACATTGGTGCTAAAACACTGCAGTAACCTAAGACTTTACCAGTTACATGAAGTGAAATTTTGTATTAAAATGTTTTTGAGAGGTCAATTTGAACTCGTTTTCTTCTCATTTCTTGTTTTCTTTACAAATAGTATCAGAGAGTTATAATTATTTTGGTGGTGTCAGTCAAAATGCTGAAATATATGCTGCTAAAGCCTGCTTTAATTGCAAGTGTAAACTATCGCAATAGTAGAGCCACTATTGCAATAGTATTGCAATAGTTGTTTTAACTATCGCAATAGTATCGCAATAGTCAAAAATGCCTCAATAGTCACCCCTAATATTGACTAGTTAGGTCTTCTAATGCCTACAGTGACACATGCCTACAGGGAATAATAGCTACAGAGTATATTGACTGGTCAGGTCTACTAATGCCTGCAGTGACACACGCCTACAGGGAATAATAGGGAACATCTTCTACATATCATCATCATCATCATCATCATCATCCAACTCAACACTACGATCAACCAACAATAAAGTCTACCTGACCACCACACAGCTCAGCCAGATCCACCACCGACAAATCCACCCAACTCACACAACCTAAAACAAACAGAAATAACATGAGATCATATATATCACCTACGGAACTGCATAAAAACAGCAAAAAAAGTATGCACCAAAAAAACACCCCCAAATATAGAACATAAAATTTAATATGCCAACTTTTGCGGCCGAGGCTTCAAATCACCAAACCAATCAGCACTCCATAACGCACTAAGAGCCCCCATCATTGATGGTTTAAACATAAATTGGCAGCCCCCAGAAGGCAAACACAAATACAAAGCGTCATTTACCTGGACACAAGACATGGAAGAATAGATACAATTAGCAAACCAATACCCAACACAACCAAAAATACTAGAATACATAACAGTAAAGAGGAAACAACCCATCACAGGCAGAACATCCACCTAAACAATTTTCATAACATTCAAAGCCACATCACTCCCCACTCACATAAACTTCGGCAGACTAAATGATAAAGTCCACCCTATCAGAAAAAAACCCAATCCAATGTGACCAGTGCCACTCTTTTGATGCACTCTACTACATGCAAAAACGATCCACTATGTCCAAAATGTGACTCTGAAAACCATCTTATTCAGGAGTGCACGTGGGCCCCTTCTTGTAGGAACTGTAACACCGAAGGACATATAGCAAACCAAAACACCTGTCCAATCAAAGAACATATTTTTAAACTTGATAAAAACATAAAACAGTCACATGTACCAAAACCAGCAATCATACAACACACATTACCACAGACGAGGAATTCATACCACTGTCAGACCAAACCCTAGACTCTACAGTTAGCTCCTTCCAACCCCTCCCCCCACTCCCCCAAACAACCAGAAACCACAACCTCAAAGACAAAAACTTAAACCAAAACAGATACTCACAACTTCTCAACTCACCTCAAAACACACAGAAACAATAGTAGACATACATTCCCCACCCCCTACCCCCCACCCCCAAACCAAACCTAATACACATACACATCCTATCCTACCCTACAACTTAAACCATACCAACTCCCAACCCCGGCCCCTACTACAGTCAATACCCAGGCCCAAACCCCAATTTAAATCCACCCGCCCCATACCACTACCACCCAACCATCCACCATCACAACCCCCAATCCCGTCAGCACGCCCAACCACTCCAACACCAATACAACCATCCACCATCACAACCCCCAATCCTGTCAGCACGGCCAACCACTCAAACACCCATACAACCATCCACCATCACAACCCCAAATCCCATCAGCACGCCCATCCACTCAAACACCCATACAACCACACCACCACCCACTTTACTCAGCAAAATAACAGAAAATCAAAACTTAAAACCAGCACCTTCAGCAACCACAACTCAACAAAAATATAACAACATAACAAACTTATAAAGTTCATAGCAGCTGCCCTTCTTATTATATTGTAAAAAATACAATAGCCTAGCTCACAAGTTCAAACTCTACCAAAAATCTTATGCCAGTTTCCTAACTGCCACCCACAGTTGAAAAATAAACTAAAGTCATATCACTAAACTAAAATTATCTCAAAGTTATACCCATCACAATGTCATTCATAACTATCTCTTTGACAGCAAATCTGTTACAAAAACAAGCTGGGAAGTTTATAATGGCAGTGATCACTGGTCCTCAAAATCATACTTAATATAATAAACAAATCCCTTTTAACTAACGATCAAACTTGAGGAAACACCCAGCAAACAAATTTCAATTTAAAAGAAATAAACTGGCCACAGTTCATCAAACTCTACAATCAATATGACACATCACATGATCACATCACATGATCACATCACATGATCACAAATACAAAACACAGACACAGACACTTTAAACACAAAAGTATACCCACCTAAATAAATAACTTCTTACACACCCCAGTCCCTTGGTGGAGTAACAAAATAATCAAGGCTAGAAAACAAAGAAAAAAGGCTCCCAATCATTTTAAGAGAGACCGTTCTAAATTACCTGTAGTTATAAATCTGAGAAACAAAACTAAACAAATAATCATGGCAGCGCAAAGATAATACACTGGCAAAATTTCAGTAAAAACTTAAACATTAGCAAACAAAACACTGGGCTAGTAAGGAACAAATTAAAAGCCATAAAAGCTAATTCCCTAAAATCTATTTACTCCAACATTAAGAACCTCATCACAAATAAAGCCAAAACTATTGCAATCGCTGCCAACTTTTTGAAAACAAACTGCTCAGCCAACACCTAAAACACAGCCTCAGCCACAGGACAAGATAATATCAGTTTCATAATCATAAACAAAATCCCAATTAGAATACAAAAACTAAATATAGACAACGGGCGCAATGGAAACATTCTGATATAGTACAAGTCCTCAAATGAGGAAAACCCCAAAACAAGCCTGACTCCTACCGTCCCATATAAACCATACCAACTCAAACTGGCCATCACATACCCACACATACGCTGATGCATCACAAGACACAAACTGGCCATCACATACCCACACACACATACACCGATGCATCACAAGACACAAACTGGCCATCACATACCCACACATACATACACCGATGCATCACAAGACACAAACTGGCCATCACATACCCACACATACACCGATGCATCACAAGACACAAACAACAACACCAGCATAGGTATCCATGTAGACTAACCCCATACAATAACCACTAATCATCATCACAAAATATCAAATACAGCAGAATTACTGACCATATCAGCAGCACTACACCAAGCGAAAACCCTGAACCGAACCAACTTTCTTATAATTATGAAAAAATGTTTATGAAAAAATTTGGACCAAACATAATTAAATGGGTTAATATCTTAACTAAGAATCCATCATCTTGAGTAATAAAAATGGACATCTCTCCACCTTTTTTCAGAACCAAAGAGGATGCCGACATAAAAGGAATAACAATAAATGATATGGAGTATAAATTAGGTCAATATGCAGATGATACACAGTTATTTTTAGATGGATCTGAAGAGCTGCAATTGATACTTTGAATAAATTTTATAGAATATCCGGTCTTAAGGTAAATATTGACAAACCTAAAGCTACATGGATAGGTTCAATGGCAGGAAGCTGCATCAAAAACTAGAAGACATGAAGACATGATATCAGACTGGCATGAGGGAAACTTGGAAGTCTTGGGAATAATATTTAATCCCACATTACATGATCTATGGGTAATGAATACAAAAAAAAAGACTCGAACATATTAATAGATTACTGGGAAGCTGGAAAAAAAGACATCTAACATTAACAGGTAAAATCACAGTTTTTAAGACTCTGGCTCGTTCAACATTAGTTCATATATTTTCAGCACTTCCAAACCCACCTGATAATTTTATTGGAAAATTTAATAAACTATTTTATACATTCATTTGAAATAACAAACCAGACAAAATAAAAAGATCTGCTTTGATAAGGAAATATGAAGGAGGTGGTCTGAGAATGATAGATACCAGCCAGCCATTTTATTGATTCATTGAAATTATCATTTTTAAGGACAAGTTTACAAAAACAGACTTCATCAACATTAAAGAACTTCCAATCAGATATTCCTTTGGGGAGCAAATATTGATAAGTGTATTACTTTGAAAAATCCCTTTTTGGGGGACATATTGAATATTTGGGGTAATTACTAAAGAAAACAAAGTTGACTAACCAAGTATTGACGAAATTTTATCAGAACCATTATGGTTCAATAACCAATATAAAAATAACTTCATTCTAAAACATTGGTTTAATAAGGGTATTCATAGTTTAAAAGATTTATGTAGCAACAACAGATTTTGAACATTTGAAGAATTACAAAACCAATTTCAAATTAAAGGTACTATACTTGACTACAACAGAGTAATGCTAAATGTCCCTAAATCATGGGACAAAGCAATAAATGGCAGATCTTCTATCACAGCTAACTTATACATAAATAACATTTTGAGAGACTTGTTGATAAGAACAAAGGGCTCCAGAATATTTTATGATAAACTTATAGCTATAAACTAACTTTTCTCTGATGTGTGATAAATGGGTGTGATAAACGCTTTCTTTATTTGTAGATTGTGTACTAATGATGTTAAACTAATAGATTTCCAGTACAGATTCATAAATTGAGCTTTATATACCAAAAAGGAATCATGGAAAATGAAGTTAATAGATGATGATACATGCTCATTTTATGTCTCTGAATCTGAAAACGTATACCATGTGTATGTAGAATGTGTTTTTGTAAAGGAATTTTGGTTAGAAATTGAAGTGTACCTAAACTCAAAACTTGCACATGATATTCATATTACCATTCTGGATAAGTTATTTTGCTACAACAAAAACAACTACCTATTCAACCACATCATTCTTCTTGCAAAAAAATGCATTCACCAGTCAAGCACTAAGAAAACTCCATTATGCTTTCCTTTTTTCATAAAATGTTGAAAGATGTATGTAAAATAGAAAAATTCATGAAAAATAGTAGTATTAAGAGATTCGACAGAAAATGGATGGAAATATCAGCCTACTTATTATAATTTCTCAGTCAATCAATAGATGTACTTACCCATATCTGATCATGTTTTAAGATTCTATGAATAGCTACATGTATATATATATACCTCATGTACCAATGTTACATATATGTCTACTGAATTGAAATAAAAATATTTAAAAAAAACAACAAAAACACTTTCTTATAATTTCAGACTCTTTAAGCTCCATAAAAAAATTCAAAATAAATACTTAAAAACCTGACTAGACTTAAAAACAACATGATTAAACTAACTTCAGAATTAAGATCAGATAAATCAGTTGATCCACCATAGATACCTAGCCACTCAAACATACCAGGTAATGACTCCGCTGACACAGCAGCCAAAGAAGCAATGATAAATCAATCCCCCAAATTAAACTTTTCCACCTCTCTAAGCCGAAGCATTAAAAATCTAAATTTTCAATCACTAAATAAAAATTATAACTCCACCTGGAGGAAATCCCTTTTCACCAAACCTCTAATACCTTTTAGTATTAGAGATATGGTTCGAACAAACAGATACACCACTATCAACAATCAGTCAAACTTGTTGCTTTGGAAACAGGAACTTTTTCTTTTTAAATTCAAAAATAGCAAAAAGCACCACTTTAGCCCTCGATTAATACATGTACCAGGTTTACATGAAAAGTCATTCACAGTTTTCAAGTTGTGCTGTGGAAACGACACCTATCCCCACCTTTTGACACTAACTCCAAATTGTTTCCATGGAAATCAAGAAAAAGAAAAATGCCCAAAATCTGTAAAATAGCAAAGGGCACCTCTTTGGAATCTGTTTGATATATCTGCCAAGTTTTGTTAAAAGATTTTGAATGGTTTTCCAGTTACGCTCTGGAAATGAAATGATTACGGATGGACATACGGACAGACAGACAGACAGACAGACAGACTAACAAGAGGTACAGTTCATGTTGTTTTAGTTTTCGCTTCTCTTCACTTGCATCTCCAGTATTTTGATGGCAATTTAGAGTCAAGTTTGAATTATTTCAAGAGAAATAAGAATTTCTTTTTCTTTACTCAAAATGGAGAAGGAAATGTATAGTTATAAAATGCTTATCATGGAATCTTTAAACTATGACAAATCCAAAGAAAGTTGAATACTTCCCGTGGCAGAAAGGCGGTAGGTAAGTCCTCCTCCATGGCTTCAGATACAGACTCAACAACCAGTGACTGACTTGTGTACACTGGAAAAATGTACAGCGCCAAGGATTAGTCAACACCGCAGTGTCAACTCAATGCAGTTTATTCTGCAACCATAACATCGACAGAAAAACCGGAAGGCCCGGTTCAACCAAAAGTTGGAATAAACAAAAGCGAACGCGGATGCGTGTAATGGCACAGGGTGGCTGCCTTGGCAAGTGTGCCACAGTGGGTCGGTATCAAGTTAGCTCAGATGGTTCATGGTGCCCGTCCCCAATCCCTTAATAGAACTTACACTGAGATGGATCAGAGGTTGCGGACAAGTTCATAGCAGGATTAAGACTCCCCTTGAATTTCTTAGTGCTGCTGGACAACCAAATAACTGTGCTGACATGTGACTTTAAAGATAGGTATTAAAGTGACAATACAGTGAGACATATTTTATAAAATATATATCTACATTTTTAACTTGTAATGATAACTTAATACTAAGAACCATAACAATTTGGAACGTGAACACACAATGATATTTAGAATGTAACAAATGTTATATTTGGGATCACACTTTCTAAGCCTCGGTGGCTGAGTGGGTTAGATCGCTGAGTGCCTCACTCTATTTGTCAACATAATTATGATCTCTAGAGGGGCATTACTGCCATCACTCATCTAAACTGTGACTTGACTTTCAGTGCATATCTTTATTTATTATGATTATTTATTCTGAACTTTATTTTGTCATGGTCACTGTACAAATGCCTTATGGGTGACCTCTATTGTGCTGACCTGTCTTGTGTGAGAGGTTAACATGCAGATTATATACAGATGATCTGAAAACCTTTAATTTTATGCTATTTATTATGCCTGTTTGGCATTATTTTTGTTTAACATTTGAAAATCTATACTGCATTCACATTTCATACAACACAAGTGCATTTGTTGGCTGTTTTCCATCCACTATGTGGTTGCTCAAACCACACTTATCAGCTGTTCAGTGGATCAGCTTGCACTTAACAATCATACTCAGCTCCCTAGGGAGTATACAACCCAAACTGCTTTGAGGCACTAGCAGGTTAACCGTCACATTGACATCTCATCCTACTGGGTACCCATTCACTGCTGGGTGAACAAAGGCACATTTCAAACAGTCACTTGCCCAAGGGGACACCACAAACGTTAAATGTGCTTCAGAGTGAGGCATTACCAAAGTCCAAGCTGCTGAACAAAGTCATCAAACTACCCCCCACAACCAGTGTAGCTTAACTTGACATGATTTGTGACTTGTGCGCTGTGCACAGGACCACATGCCACCAGCTCATGCATTCTGATACAGATATGATAAATGATCAATAATTCTTATATTAAAACAACTATCTTGACACCTTACTTTGCAGACTCTGAGTTTCTATCCAAATTGATCCTATGAAAGTGTTTGATGGGAGTAGGTATTGTACAGTATCAACAGAGAATCAGGGCATTTAATTGTAAGGTTCTTTGTACAAAGAGATTTAAACACAGTCTACATCTATATTATATTATCTAGTTCATCTGTACTTTCAGCACTAGGGGGATATAGATGCCTAGTATAGGAAGTCCCAATTACAAGATTCATATTATTAACATCAAATTTAATGATATAATGTAATATATATTAGAAAAAACAGGTTACACTCTCATATTTTAAATGAAGAAATTACTACCAGGTTTCCGCAGTGCATTTACTCTAGATAGATCTACAAGGGTCGCAGGGGTTGCCATCTATATTAATGACAACTTATTTACTAAATGCATGGATAACTTATTAATAGGACTCAAGACATTTTGGATGAAAATCACTTGTAAGAAGGAACAACTGTTGATCTGTGATAGAGATGTTGTAACATACTTAAAGTGGTCAATACTGCGGCTTGATTGATATGTTAATAGGTATTGATTCAATATAGATTACCTTAGTATCTTTAAACCACTAGAATATTTGCAGGCAACTTTTGGTCTTCATGAAATTATTATTGAACCCACAAGTAAGTAAGTAAGTCAGTCAGTCAGTCAGTCAGTCAGTCGGTCGGTCGGTCGGTCGGTCGGCCGGTCGGCCAGGCAGGCAGGCAGGCAGGCAGATATGACATTCACACACACACACACACACACACACACACACACACACACACACACACTATGATCCGGGTTACAATAGATCTTCAGCAACCCATGCTTGCTGCAAATGGTAAAAGGCAACTAATGGGATTCGCTGACTTGGTTGATGCATGTCATCGTATCCTAATTGTGTGGATCGATGCTCATGTTGTCAATCACAGGATTGTCTGTTCCAAACTAGATTATTTACAGACCGCCGTCATATAGCTGAGAGCAGCATTAAACAAACAAACAATCAAATCAAATCAAATCAAATCAAATCAAATCAGAATAGGGCTGTTAAGTCTTATGAACTGTGAAATAACTGAGTTAAAGCCTTGGCAGGTTTACTAAGAGTGCAACATTGTTTCTACAGTGAAGAACATTTAAGAGTCTCCAAACAGTGAGTTGGTATGAACTTGTTTCTCTGTAAAACACTGTGCCAGTTAGCACCACTATAAGCAGTTCAACACAGGGTTGTTGTTGTTGTTGTTGTTGTTGTTGTTCAATAGGTAGTTGACAATGGCCCCAAAGCCGCAGACGAGCTGCCTCCTTTAAATGATTGCATCTTACAAGAAGGCATAATATGACATTGACATTGAACAAGAGGACAAATGGTAGTGGTTGGTTCCATGATGGTGTGTTTGATATTTAAAAACAATCCACAACATTATTTTTGATTATTGGTGGTGAAATATTAATATATTTTTTATCTCTTTGTAATGACGTGTCAATGTTGTTTTATTCCACTGTGGACGACATTCTGAATAAATGTTTGTGACATGCCGACAACACCGTTGCTTAATTGGGCGTGGCAGAAAGAGTGAACAGAAACTGAAGCTCTCTCGCGTGATGAAGTATTTTTGGATTTTCTGTTGCTGCAAAGACAATTTAACTTTGCATGTGCTGCTCAATGCAACCTCAATATTACTTACCTACACTGTGTGAAAAGAACTCTTCATATTCCTCACTGGGATGATAAGCAATCGGCGACTTTAGGTGACAGGCGCAAGGGAGCAATGGCTGCATGGAAGTCGTACAATTCTGAATTGAAGGAAATGAACGCAATAGGACGTTGGCAGCGGTATGATGGTCCCGGAAAAGACAAATATATGTTAGGAAAACACGCTAAGGACCCAGACCTATGTAAATAGCACGTAAGCTAGTAGCAAAGCTGTTTTGTGAAATGTTATGAAAGAAATTCTCCCAGACGGGGTTTTTTTCCTTGGCCGTCGTTGATAAAAACTAGTTCCCAAATAATGAAATCGATGGTTGCCCATTTTTGGATCGTCAGTAGTGTATGGAACATTCTGTTGAACTATCCAGCGGTGGTTATTTGTCCAAACTGTCTATAGTCGCGACGCGGTGCTGTGCGAAAGCTTGCACTATTTTCTCTTTTCTGGGGACCATCACCAACATTCTCTTGACTTTTTGTTTGTTCCAATAAATGTTTCAAGGTGTATACTGAGGGCCATTTAAAGTGAAATACATTGTTTGTGTGAGACGGTGGTAAGACATAAGGGCGAGGACGAACTAAACAGCAAGGTGTGAAAAAATCCATAAAAAAAACAAAGGTTTCATTGCTTGTCTTCGAGTTTAGAACATTGGACGTATGAAACACAAGGTCCAAAGTTCATCTGCTGCCGAACTTATCAGGTCTTTCTACTAATAAGGTATACCTCATACCCGGGCGCAGCATAGCAAGTATGTTTGATTGGTGTAAATGCTGTTCGGACATAGACATAGACATAGACATAGACATACACAAACACATAGACATAGACAAAGACATACACACACATTTATTTCAGTAACGTAAAGCCTCAGGCCCATAATACAATTGAATAGTTTTTTCCCCAAGCATTCTAGTATACGAAGAGTTGGTACAATATGTTATAAAAAGTTCAGGAACATTGTTCACAGATATACAGTATTAAATTTATAATACAGGATATCAATAGACTTTTGCACTGTACACAATTATCGCCCGAGGCACAGTAGCAGTAGTATCTGTATTGCTAAAATAACTTCACAAGCCATTCATGTAACAATTTAGGCTCTCGGTAAACGGTTTGATGTGATTGAAAACAATATCGTAGCATTTGCAGACCGGAATAACATTGAACTAATCCTCGCCATATGAAATGTTATGTGAGCAATGGGAGTATTTCAATACCTAATATATGCCATATTTGACATTTTTGGTCGAAAATGCACATAAGACTAACACCTGGCGCTCAAATGCCACTCGGATGTCAAAGTTGTCGCAGCGCATTGAAATTTTGCATGCGGGCAGACCTTGACCTGGAGGTCACGTTCCCACCGTTCTTGACCCCAGATCACCTCTGTGAGCGGAGCTATGGGCTCCATTATCCAACTGTAACATTGGCTCCAAAGTGAAAAATGTTTCGTTGAGAATGCTCCATTTGACCTAAGGAGTCGTCCTGCCAAGTCTGAGACTCCTACGGCGATTTGACATTTTTGGTCGAAAATGCACATAAGACTAACACCTGGCGCTCAAATGCCACTCGGATGTCAAAGTTGTCGCAGCGCATTGAAATTTTGCATGCGGGTAGACCTTGACCTGGAGGTCACGTTCCCACCGTTCTTGACCCCAGATCACCTCTGTGAGCGGAGCTATGGGCTCCATTATCCAACTGTAACATTGGCTCCAAAGTGAAAAATGTTTCGTTGAGAATGCTCCATTTGACCTAAGGAGTCGTCCTGCCAAGTCTGAGACTCCTACGGCGATTTGACATTTTTGGTCGAAAATGCACATAAGACTAACACCTGGCGCTCAAATGCCACTCGGATGTCAAAGTTGTCGCAGCGCATTGAAATTTTGCATGCGGGTAGACCTTGACCTGGAGGTCACGTTCCCACCGTTCTTGACCCCAGATCACCTCTGTGAGCGGAGCTATGGGCTCCATTATCCAACTGTAACATTGGCTCCAAAGTGAAAAATGTTTCGTTGAGAATGCTCCATTTGACCTAAGGAGTCGTCCTGCCAAGTCTGAGACTCCTACGGCGATTTGACATTTTTGGTCGAAAATGCACATAAGACTAACACCTGGCGCTCAAATGCCACTCGGATGTCAAAGTTGTCGCAGCGCATTGAAATTTTGCATGCGGGCAGACCTTGACCTGGAGGTCACGTTCCCACCGTTCTTGACCCCAGATCACCTCTGTGAGCGGAGCTATGGGCTCCATTATCCAACTGTAACATTGGCTCCAAAGTGAAAAATGTTTCGTTGAGAATGCTCCATTTGACCTAAGGAGTCGTCCTGCCAAGTCTGAGACTCCTACGGCGATTTGACATTTTTGGTCGAAAATGCACATAAGACTAACACCTGGCGCTCAAATGCCACTCGGATGTCAAAGTTGTCGCAGCGCATTGAAATTTTGCATGCGGGTAGACCTTGACCTGGAGGTCACGTTCCCACCGTTCTTGACCCCAGATCACCTCTGTGAGCGGAGCTATGGGCTCCATTATCCAACTGTAACATTGGCTCCAAAGTGAAAAATGTTTCGTTGAGAATGCTCCATTTGACCTAAGGAGTCGTCCTGCCAAGTCTGAGACTCCTACGGCGATTTGACATTTTTGGTCGAAAATGCACATAAGACTAACACCTGGCGCTCAAATGCCACTCGGATGTCAAAGTTGTCGCAGCGCATTGAAATTTTGCATGCGGGTAGACCTTGACCTGGAGGTCACGTTCCCACCGTTCTTGACCCCAGATCACCTCTGTGAGCGGAGCTATGGGCTCCATTATCCAACTGTAACATTGGCTCCAAAGTGAAAAATGTTTCGTTGAGAATGCTCCATTTGACCTAAGGAGTCGTCCTGCCAAGTCTGAGACTCCTACGGCGATTTGACATTTTTGGTCGAAAATGCACATAAGACTAACACCTGGCGCTCAAATGCCACTCGGATGTCAAAGTTGTCGCAGCGCATTGAAATTTTGCATGCGGGTAGACCTTGACCTGGAGGTCACGTTCCCACCGTTCTTGACCCCAGATCACCTCTGTGAGCGGAGCTATGGGCTCCATTATCCAACTGTAACATTGGCTCCAAAGTGAAAAATGTTTCGTTGAGAATGCTCCATTTGACCTAAGGAGTCGTCCTGCCAAGTCTGAGACTCCTACGGCGATTTGACATTTTTGGTCGAAAATGCACATAAGACTAACACCTGGCGCTCAAATGCCACTCGGATGTCAAAGTTGTCGCAGCGCATTGAAATTTTGCATGCGGGTAGACCTTGACCTGGAGGTCACGTTCCCACCGTTCTTGACCCCAGATCACCTCTGTGAGCGGAGCTATGGGCTCCATTATCCAACTGTAACATTGGCTCCAAAGTGAAAAATGTTTCGTTGAGAATGCTCCATTTGACCTAAGGAGTCGTCCTGCCAAGTCTGAGACTCCTACGGCGATTTGACATTTTTGGTCGAAAATGCACATAAGACTAACACCTGGCGCTCAAATGCCACTCGGATGTCAAAGTTGTCGCAGCGCATTGAAATTTTGCATGCGGGTAGACCTTGACCTGGAGGTCACGTTCCCACCGTTCTTGACCCCAGATCACCTCTGTGAGCGGAGCTATGGGCTCCATTATCCAACTGTAACATTGGCTCCAAAGTGAAAAATGTTTCGTTGAGAATGCTCCATTTGACCTAAGGAGTCGTCCTGCCAAGTCTGAGACTCCTACGGCGATTTGACATTTTTGGTCGAAAATGCACATAAGACTAACACCTGGCGCTCAAATGCCACTCGGATGTCAAAGTTGTCGCAGCGCATTGAAATTTTGCATGCGGGTAGACCTTGACCTGGAGGTCACGTTCCCACCGTTCTTGACCCCAGATCACCTCTGTGAGCGGAGCTATGGGCTCCATTATCCAACTGTAACATTGGCTCCAAAGTGAAAAATGTTTCGTTGAGAATGCTCCATTTGACCTAAGGAGTCGTCCTGCCAAGTCTGAGACTCCTACGGCGATTTGACATTTTTGGTCGAAAATGCACATAAGACTAACACCTGGCGCTCAAATGCCACTCGGATGTCAAAGTTGTCGCAGCGCATTGAAATTTTGCATGCGGGTAGACCTTGACCTGGAGGTCACGTTCCCACCGTTCTTGACCCCAGATCACCTCTGTGAGCGGAGCTATGGGCTCCATTATCCAACTGTAACATTGGCTCCAAAGTGAAAAATGTTTCGTTGAGAATGCTCCATTTGACCTAAGGAGTCGTCCTGCCAAGTCTGAGACTCCTACGGCGATTTGACATTTTTGGTCGAAAATGCACATAAGACTAACACCTGGCGCTCAAATGCCACTCGGATGTCAAAGTTGTCGCAGCGCATTGAAATTTTGCATGCGGGCAGACCTTGACCTGGAGGTCACGTTCCCACCGTTCTTGACCCCAGATCACCTCTGTGAGCGGAGCTATGGGCTCCATTATCCAACTGTAACATTGGCTCCAAAGTGAAAAATGTTTCGTTGAGAATGCTCCATTTGACCTAAGGAGTCGTCCTGCCAAGTCTGAGACTCCTACGGCGATTTGACATTTTTGGTCGAAAATGCACATAAGACTAACACCTGGCGCTCAAATGCCACTCGGATGTCAAAGTTGTCGCAGCGCATTGAAATTTTGCATGCGGGTAGACCTTGACCTGGAGGTCACGTTCCCACCGTTCTTGACCCCAGATCACCTCTGTGAGCGGAGCTATGGGCTCCATTATCCAACTGTAACATTGGCTCCAAAGTGAAAAATGTTTCGTTGAGAATGCTCCATTTGACCTAAGGAGTCGTCCTGCCAAGTCTGAGACTCCTACGGCGATTTGACATTTTTGGTCGAAAATGCACATAAGACTAACACCTGGCGCTCAAATGCCACTCGGATGTCAAAGTTGTCGCAGCGCATTGAAATTTTGCATGCGGGTAGACCTTGACCTGGAGGTCACGTTCCCACCGTTCTTGACCCCAGATCACCTCTGTGAGCGGAGCTATGGGCTCCATTATCCAACTGTAACATTGGCTCCAAAGTGAAAAATGTTTCGTTGAGAATGCTCCATTTGACCTAAGGAGTCGTCCTGCCAAGTCTGAGACTCCTACGGCGATTTGACATTTTTGGTCGAAAATGCACATAAGACTAACACCTGGCGCTCAAATGCCACTCGGATGTCAAAGTTGTCGCAGCGCATTGAAATTTTGCATGCGGGTAGACCTTGACCTGGAGGTCACGTTCCCACCGTTCTTGACCCCAGATCACCTCTGTGAGCGGAGCTATGGGCTCCATTATCCAACTGTAACATTGGCTCCAAAGTGAAAAATGTTTCGTTGAGAATGCTCCATTTGACCTAAGGAGTCGTCCTGCCAAGTCTGAGACTCCTACGGCGATTTGACATTTTTGGTCGAAAATGCACATAAGACTAACACCTGGCGCTCAAATGCCACTCGGATGTCAAAGTTGTCGCAGCGCATTGAAATTTTGCATGCGGGTAGACCTTGACCTGGAGGTCACGTTCCCACCGTTCTTGACCCCAGATCACCTCTGTGAGCGGAGTTATGGGCTCCATTATCCAACTGTAACATTGGCTCCAAAGTGAAAAATGTTTCGTTGAGAATGCTCCATTTGACCTAAGGAGTCGTCCTGCCAAGTCTGAGACTCCTACGGCGATTTGACATTTTTGGTCGAAAATGCACATAAGACTAACACCTGGCGCTCAAATGCCACTCGGATGTCAAAGTTGTCGCAGCGCATTGAAATTTTGCATGCGGGCAGACCTTGACCTGGAGGTCACGTTCCCACCGTTCTTGACCCCAGATCACCTCTGTGAGCGGAGCTATGGGCTCCATTATCCAACTGTAACATTGGCTCCAAAGTGAAAAATGTTTCGTTGAGAATGCTCCATTTGACCTAAGGAGTCGTCCTGCCAAGTCTGAGACTCCTACGGCGATTTGACATTTTTGGTCGAAAATGCACATAAGACTAACACCTGGCGCTCAAATGCCACTCGGATGTCAAAGTTGTCGCAGCGCATTGAAATTTGCATGCGGGTAGACCTTGACCTGGAGGTCACGTTCCCACCGTTCTTGACCCCAGATCACCTCTGTGAGCGGAGCTATGGGCTCCATTATCCAACTGTAACATTGGCTCCAAAGTGAAAAATGTTTCGTTGAGAATGCTCCATTTGACCTAAGGAGTCGTCCTGCCAAGTCTGAGACTCCTACGGCGATTTGACATTTTTGGTCGAAAATGCACATAAGACTAACACCTGGCGCTCAAATGCCACTCGGATGTCAAAGTTGTCGCAGCGCATTGAAATTTTGCATGCGGGTAGACCTTGACCTGGAGGTCACGTTCCCACCGTTCTTGACCCCAGATCACCTCTGTGAGCGGAGCTATGGGCTCCATTATCCAACTGTAACATTGGCTCCAAAGTGAAAATGTTTCGTTGAGAATGCTCCATTTGACCTAAGGAGTCGTCCTGCCAAGTCTGAGACTCCTACGGCGATTTGACATTTTTGGTCGAAAATGCACATAAGACTAACACCTGGCGCTCAAATGCCACTCGGATGTCAAAGTTGTCGCAGCGCATTGAAATTTTGCATGCGGGTAGACCTTGACCTGGAGGTCACGTTCCCACCGTTCTTGACCCCAGATCACCTCTGTGAGCGGAGCTATGGGCTCCATTATCCAACTGTAACATTGGCTCCAAAGTGAAAAATGTTTCGTTGAGAATGCTCCATTTGACCTAAGGAGTCGTCCTGCCAAGTCTGAGACTCCTACGGCGATTTGACATTTTTGGTCGAAAATGCACATAAGACTAACACCTGGCGCTCAAATGCCACTCGGATGTCAAAGTTGTCGCAGCGCATTGAAATTTTGCATGCGGGTAGACCTTGACCTGGAGGTCACGTTCCCACCGTTCTTGACCCCAGATCACCTCTGTGAGCGGAGCTATGGGCTCCATTATCCAACTGTAACATTGGCTCCAAAGTGAAAAATGTTTCGTTGAGAATGCTCCATTTGACCTAAGGAGTCGTCCTGCCAAGTCTGAGACTCCTACGGCGATTTGACATTTTTGGTCGAAAATGCACATAAGACTAACACCTGGCGCTCAAATGCCACTCGGATGTCAAAGTTGTCGCAGCGCATTGAAATTTTGCATGCGGGTAGACCTTGACCTGGAGGTCACGTTCCCACCGTTCTTGACCCCAGATCACCTCTGTGAGCGGAGCTATGGGCTCCATTATCCAACTGTAACATTGGCTCCAAAGTGAAAAATGTTTCGTTGAGAATGCTCCATTTGACCTAAGGAGTCGTCCTGCCAAGTCTGAGACTCCTACGGCGATTTGACATTTTTGGTCGAAAATGCACATAAGACTAACACCTGGCGCTCAAATGCCACTCGGATGTCAAAGTTGTCGCAGCGCATTGAAATTTTGCATGCGGGTAGACCTTGACCTGGAGGTCACGTTCCCACCGTTCTTGACCCCAGATCACCTCTGTGAGCGGAGCTATGGGCTCCATTATCCAACTGTAACATTGGCTCCAAGTGAAAAATGTTTCGTTGAGAATGCTCCATTTGACCTAAGGAGTCGTCCTGCCAAGTCTGAGACTCCTACGGCGATTTGACATTTTTGGTCGAAAATGCACATAAGACTAACACCTGGCGCTCAAATGCCACTCGGATGTCAAAGTTGTCGCAGCGCATTGAAATTTTGCATGCGGGTAGACCTTGACCTGGAGGTCACGTTCCCACCGTTCTTGACCCCAGATCACCTCTGTGAGCGGAGCTATGGGCTCCATTATCCAACTGTAACATTGGCTCCAAAGTGAAAAATGTTTCGTTGAGAATGCTCCATTTGACCTAAGGAGTCGTCCTGCCAAGTCTGAGACTCCTACGGCGATTTGACATTTTTGGTCGAAAATGCACATAAGACTAACACCTGGCGCTCAAATGCCACTCGGATGTCAAAGTTGTCGCAGCGCATTGAAATTTTGCATGCGGGTAGACCTTGACCTGGAGGTCACGTTCCACCGTTCTTGACCCCAGATCACCTCTGTGAGCGGAGCTATGGGCTCCATTATCCAACTGTAACATTGGCTCCAAAGTGAAAAATGTTTCGTTGAGAATGCTCCATTTGACCTAAGGAGTCGTCCTGCCAAGTCTGAGACTCCTACGGCGATTTGACATTTTTGGTCGAAAATGCACATAAGACTAACACCTGGCGCTCAAATGCCACTCGGATGTCAAAGTTGTCGCAGCGCATTGAAATTTTGCATGCGGGTAGACCTTGACCTGGAGGTCACGTTCCCACCGTTCTTGACCCCAGATCACCTCTGTGAGCGGAGCTATGGGCTCCATTATCCAACTGTAACATTGGCTCCAAAGTGAAAAATGTTTCGTTGAGAATGCTCCATTTGACCTAAGGAGTCGTCCTGCCAAGTCTGAGACTCCTACGGCGATTTGACATTTTTGGTCGAAAATGCACATAAGACTAACACCTGGCGCTCAAATGCCACTCGGATGTCAAAGTTGTCGCAGCGCATTGAAATTTTGCATGCGGGTAGACCTTGACCTGGAGGTCACGTTCCCACCGTTCTTGACCCCAGATCACCTCTGTGAGCGGAGCTATGGGCTCCATTATCCAACTGTAACATTGGCTCCAAAGTGAAAAATGTTTCGTTGAGAATGCTCCATTTGACCTAAGGAGTCGTCCTGCCAAGTCTGAGACTCCTACGGCGATTTGACATTTTTGGTCGAAAATGCACATAAGACTAACACCTGGCGCTCAAATGCCACTCGGATGTCAAAGTTGTCGCAGCGCATTGAAATTTTGCATGCGGGTAGACCTTGACCTGGAGGTCACGTTCCCACCGTTCTTGACCCCAGATCACCTCTGTGAGCGGAGCTATGGGCTCCATTATCCAACTGTAACATTGGCTCCAAAGTGAAAAATGTTTCGTTGAGAATGCTCCATTTGACCTAAGGAGTCGTCCTGCCAAGTCTGAGACTCCTACGGCGATTTGACATTTTTGGTCGAAAATGCACATAAGACTAACACCTGGCGCTCAAATGCCACTCGGATGTCAAAGTTGTCGCAGCGCATTGAAATTTTGCATGCGGGTAGACCTTGACCTGGAGGTCACGTTCCCACCGTTCTTGACCCCAGATCACCTCTGTGAGCGGAGCTATGGGCTCCATTATCCAACTGTAACATTGGCTCCAAAGTGAAAAATGTTTCGTTGAGAATGCTCCATTTGACCTAAGGAGTCGTCCTGCCAAGTCTGAGACTCCTACGGCGATTTGACATTTTTGGTCGAAAATGCACATAAGACTAACACCTGGCGCTCAAATGCCACTCGGATGTCAAAGTTGTCGCAGCGCATTGAAATTTTGCATGCGGGTAGACCTTGACCTGGAGGTCACGTTCCCACCGTTCTTGACCCCAGATCACCTCTGTGAGCGGAGCTATGGGCTCCATTATCCAACTGTAACATTGGCTCCAAAGTGAAAAATGTTTCGTTGAGAATGCTCCATTTGACCTAAGGAGTCGTCCTGCCAAGTCTGAGACTCCTACGGCGATTTGACATTTTTGGTCGAAAATGCACATAAGACTAACACCTGGCGCTCAAATGCCACTCGGATGTCAAAGTTGTCGCAGCGCATTGAAATTTTGCATGCGGGTAGACCTTGACCTGGAGGTCACGTTCCCACCGTTCTTGACCCCAGATCACCTCTGTGAGCGGAGCTATGGGCTCCATTATCCAACTGTAACATTGGCTCCAAAGTGAAAAATGTTTCGTTGAGAATGCTCCATTTGACCTAAGGAGTCGTCCTGCCAAGTCTGAGACTCCTACGGCGATTTGACATTTTTGGTCGAAAATGCACATAAGACTAACACCTGGCGCTCAAATGCCACTCGGATGTCAAAGTTGTCGCAGCGCATTGAAATTTTGCATGCGGGTAGACCTTGACCTGGAGGTCACGTTCCCACCGTTCTTGACCCCAGATCACCTCTGTGAGCGGAGCTATGGGCTCCATTATCCAACTGTAACATTGGCTCCAAAGTGAAAAATGTTTCGTTGAGAATGCTCCATTTGACCTAAGGAGTCGTCCTGCCAAGTCTGAGACTCCTACGGCGATTTGACATTTTTGGTCGAAAATGCACATAAGACTAACACCTGGCGCTCAAATGCCACTCGGATGTCAAAGTTGTCGCAGCGCATTGAAATTTTGCATGCGGGTAGACCTTGACCTGGAGGTCACGTTCCCACCGTTCTTGACCCCAGATCACCTCTGTGAGCGGAGCTATGGGCTCCATTATCCAACTGTAACATTGGCTCCAAAGTGAAAAATGTTTCGTTGAGAATGCTCCATTTGACCTAAGGAGTCGTCCTGCCAAGTCTGAGACTCCTACGGCGATTTGACATTTTTGGTCGAAAATGCACATAAGACTAACACCTGGCGCTCAAATGCCACTCGGATGTCAAAGTTGTCGCAGCGCATTGAAATTTTGCATGCGGGTAGACCTTGACCTGGAGGTCACGTTCCCACCGTTCTTGACCCCAGATCACCTCTGTGAGCGGAGCTATGGGCTCCATTATCCAACTGTAACATTGGCTCCAAAGTGAAAAATGTTTCGTTGAGAATGCTCCATTTGACCTAAGGAGTCGTCCTGCCAAGTCTGAGACTCCTACGGCGATTTGACATTTTTGGTCGAAAATGCACATAAGACTAACACCTGGCGCTCAAATGCCACTCGGATGTCAAAGTTGTCGCAGCGCATTGAAATTTTGCATGCGGGTAGACCTTGACCTGGAGGTCACGTTCCCACCGTTCTTGACCCCAGATCACCTCTGTGAGCGGAGCTATGGGCTCCATTATCCAACTGTAACATTGGCTCCAAAGTGAAAAATGTTTCGTTGAGAATGCTCCATTTGACCTAAGGAGTCGTCCTGCCAAGTCTGAGACTCCTACGGCGATTTGACATTTTTGGTCGAAAATGCACATAAGACTAACACCTGGCGCTCAAATGCCACTCGGATGTCAAAGTTGTCGCAGCGCATTGAAATTTTGCATGCGGGTAGACCTTGACCTGGAGGTCACGTTCCCACCGTTCTTGACCCCAGATCACCTCTGTGAGCGGAGCTATGGGCTCCATTATCCAACTGTAACATTGGCTCCAAAGTGAAAAATGTTTCGTTGAGAATGCTCCATTTGACCTAAGGAGTCGTCCTGCCAAGTCTGAGACTCCTACGGCGATTTGACATTTTTGGTCGAAAATGCACATAAGACTAACACCTGGCGCTCAAATGCCACTCGGATGTCAAAGTTGTCGCAGCGCATTGAAATTTTGCATGCGGGTAGACCTTGACCTGGAGGTCACGTTCCCACCGTTCTTGACCCCAGATCACCTCTGTGAGCGGAGCTATGGGCTCCATTATCCAACTGTAACATTGGCTCCAAAGTGAAAAATGTTTCGTTGAGAATGCTCCATTTGACCTAAGGAGTCGTCCTGCCAAGTCTGAGACTCCTACGGCGATTTGACATTTTTGGTCGAAAATGCACATAAGACTAACACCTGGCGCTCAAATGCCACTCGGATGTCAAAGTTGTCGCAGCGCATTGAAATTTTGCATGCGGGTAGACCTTGACCTGGAGGTCACGTTCCCACCGTTCTTGACCCCAGATCACCTCTGTGAGCGGAGCTATGGGCTCCATTATCCAACTGTAACATTGGCTCCAAAGTGAAAAATGTTTCGTTGAGAATGCTCCATTTGACCTAAGGAGTCGTCCTGCCAAGTCTGAGACTCCTACGGCGATTTGACATTTTTGGTCGAAAATGCACATAAGACTAACACCTGGCGCTCAAATGCCACTCGGATGTCAAAGTTGTCGCAGCGCATTGAAATTTTGCATGCGGGTAGACCTTGACCTGGAGGTCACGTTCCCACCGTTCTTGACCCCAGATCACCTCTGTGAGCGGAGCTATGGGCTCCATTATCCAACTGTAACATTGGCTCCAAAGTGAAAAATGTTTCGTTGAGAATGCTCCATTTGACCTAAGGAGTCGTCCTGCCAAGTCTGAGACTCCTACGGCGATTTGACATTTTTGGTCGAAAATGCACATAAGACTAACACCTGGCGCTCAAATGCCACTCGGATGTCAAAGTTGTCGCAGCGCATTGAAATTTTGCATGCGGGTAGACCTTGACCTGGAGGTCACGTTCCCACCGTTCTTGACCCCAGATCACCTCTGTGAGCGGAGCTATGGGCTCCATTATCCAACTGTAACATTGGCTCCAAAGTGAAAAATGTTTCGTTGAGAATGCTCCATTTGACCTAAGGAGTCGTCCTGCCAAGTCTGAGACTCCTACGGCGATTTGACATTTTTGGTCGAAAATGCACATAAGACTAACACCTGGCGCTCAAATGCCACTCGGATGTCAAAGTTGTCGCAGCGCATTGAAATTTTGCATGCGGGTAGACCTTGACCTGGAGGTCACGTTCCCACCGTTCTTGACCCCAGATCACCTCTGTGAGCGGAGCTATGGGCTCCATTATCCAACTGTAACATTGGCTCCAAAGTGAAAAATGTTTCGTTGAGAATGCTCCATTTGACCTAAGGAGTCGTCCTGCCAAGTCTGAGACTCCTACGGCGATTTGACATTTTTGGTCGAAAATGCACATAAGACTAACACCTGGCGCTCAAATGCCACTCGGATGTCAAAGTTGTCGCAGCGCATTGAAATTTTGCATGCGGGTAGACCTTGACCTGGAGGTCACGTTCCCACCGTTCTTGACCCCAGATCACCTCTGTGAGCGGAGCTATGGGCTCCATTATCCAACTGTAACATTGGCTCCAAAGTGAAAAATGTTTCGTTGAGAATGCTCCATTTGACCTAAGGAGTCGTCCTGCCAAGTCTGAGACTCCTACGGCGATTTGACATTTTTGGTCGAAAATGCACATAAGACTAACACCTGGCGCTCAAATGCCACTCGGATGTCAAAGTTGTCGCAGCGCATTGAAATTTTGCATGCGGGTAGACCTTGACCTGGAGGTCACGTTCCCACCGTTCTTGACCCCAGATCACCTCTGTGAGCGGAGCTATGGGCTCCATTATCCAACTGTAACATTGGCTCCAAAGTGAAAAATGTTTCGTTGAGAATGCTCCATTTGACCTAAGGAGTCGTCCTGCCAAGTCTGAGACTCCTACGGCGATTTGACATTTTTGGTCGAAAATGCACATAAGACTAACACCTGGCGCTCAAATGCCACTCGGATGTCAAAGTTGTCGCAGCGCATTGAAATTTTGCATGCGGGTAGACCTTGACCTGGAGGTCACGTTCCCACCGTTCTTGACCCCAGATCACCTCTGTGAGCGGAGCTATGGGCTCCATTATCCAACTGTAACATTGGCTCCAAAGTGAAAAATGTTTCGTTGAGAATGCTCCATTTGACCTAAGGAGTCGTCCTGCCAAGTCTGAGACTCCTACGGCGATTTGACATTTTTGGTCGAAAATGCACATAAGACTAACACCTGGCGCTCAAATGCCACTCGGATGTCAAAGTTGTCGCAGCGCATTGAAATTTTGCATGCGGGTAGACCTTGACCTGGAGGTCACGTTCCCACCGTTCTTGACCCCAGATCACCTCTGTGAGCGGAGCTATGGGCTCCATTATCCAACTGTAACATTGGCTCCAAAGTGAAAAATGTTTCGTTGAGAATGCTCCATTTGACCTAAGGAGTCGTCCTGCCAAGTCTGAGACTCCTACGGCGATTTGACATTTTTGGTCGAAAATGCACATAAGACTAACACCTGGCGCTCAAATGCCACTCGGATGTCAAAGTTGTCGCAGCGCATTGAAATTTTGCATGCGGGTAGACCTTGACCTGGAGGTCACGTTCCCACCGTTCTTGACCCCAGATCACCTCTGTGAGCGGAGCTATGGGCTCCATTATCCAACTGTAACATTGGCTCCAAAGTGAAAAATGTTTCGTTGAGAATGCTCCATTTGACCTAAGGAGTCGTCCTGCCAAGTCTGAGACTCCTACGGCGATTTGACATTTTTGGTCGAAAATGCACATAAGACTAACACCTGGCGCTCAAATGCCACTCGGATGTCAAAGTTGTCGCAGCGCATTGAAATTTTGCATGCGGGTAGACCTTGACCTGGAGGTCACGTTCCCACCGTTCTTGACCCCAGATCACCTCTGTGAGCGGAGCTATGGGCTCCATTATCCAACTGTAACATTGGCTCCAAAGTGAAAAATGTTTCGTTGAGAATGCTCCATTTGACCTAAGGAGTCGTCCTGCCAAGTCTGAGACTCCTACGGCGATTTGACATTTTTGGTCGAAAATGCACATAAGACTAACACCTGGCGCTCAAATGCCACTCGGATGTCAAAGTTGTCGCAGCGCATTGAAATTTTGCATGCGGGTAGACCTTGACCTGGAGGTCACGTTCCCACCGTTCTTGACCCCAGATCACCTCTGTGAGCGGAGCTATGGGCTCCATTATCCAACTGTAACATTGGCTCCAAAGTGAAAAATGTTTCGTTGAGAATGCTCCATTTGACCTAAGGAGTCGTCCTGCCAAGTCTGAGACTCCTACGGCGATTTGACATTTTTGGTCGAAAATGCACATAAGACTAACACCTGGCGCTCAAATGCCACTCGGATGTCAAAGTTGTCGCAGCGCATTGAAATTTTGCATGCGGGTAGACCTTGACCTGGAGGTCACGTTCCCACCGTTCTTGACCCCAGATCACCTCTGTGAGCGGAGCTATGGGCTCCATTATCCAACTGTAACATTGGCTCCAAAGTGAAAAATGTTTCGTTGAGAATGCTCCATTTGACCTAAGGAGTCGTCCTGCCAAGTCTGAGACTCCTACGGCGATTTGACATTTTTGGTCGAAAATGCACATAAGACTAACACCTGGCGCTCAAATGCCACTCGGATGTCAAAGTTGTCGCAGCGCATTGAAATTTTGCATGCGGGTAGACCTTGACCTGGAGGTCACGTTCCCACCGTTCTTGACCCCAGATCACCTCTGTGAGCGGAGCTATGGGCTCCATTATCCAACTGTAACATTGGCTCCAAAGTGAAAAATGTTTCGTTGAGAATGCTCCATTTGACCTAAGGAGTCGTCCTGCCAAGTCTGAGACTCCTACGGCGATTTGACATTTTTGGTCGAAAATGCACATAAGACTAACACCTGGCGCTCAAATGCCACTCGGATGTCAAAGTTGTCGCAGCGCATTGAAATTTTGCATGCGGGCAGACCTTGACCTGGAGGTCACGTTCCCACCGTTCTTGACCCCAGATCACCTCTGTGAGCGGAGCTATGGGCTCCATTATCCAACTGTAACATTGGCTCCAAAGTGAAAAATGTTTCGTTGAGAATGCTCCATTTGACCTAAGGAGTCGTCCTGCCAAGTCTGAGACTCCTACGGCGATTTGACATTTTTGGTCGAAAATGCACATAAGACTAACACCTGGCGCTCAAATGCCACTCGGATGTCAAAGTTGTCGCAGCGCATTGAAATTTTGCATGCGGGTAGACCTTGACCTGGAGGTCACGTTCCCACCGTTCTTGACCCCAGATCACCTCTGTGAGCGGAGCTATGGGCTCCATTATCCAACTGTAACATTGGCTCCAAAGTGAAAAATGTTTCGTTGAGAATGCTCCATTTGACCTAAGGAGTCGTCCTGCCAAGTCTGAGACTCCTACGGCGATTTGACATTTTTGGTCGAAAATGCACATAAGACTAACACCTGGCGCTCAAATGCCACTCGGATGTCAAAGTTGTCGCAGCGCATTGAAATTTTGCATGCGGGTAGACCTTGACCTGGAGGTCACGTTCCCACCGTTCTTGACCCCAGATCACCTCTGTGAGCGGAGCTATGGGCTCCATTATCCAACTGTAACATTGGCTCCAAAGTGAAAAATGTTTCGTTGAGAATGCTCCATTTGACCTAAGGAGTCGTCCTGCCAAGTCTGAGACTCCTACGGCGATTTGACATTTTTGGTCGAAAATGCACATAAGACTAACACCTGGCGCTCAAATGCCACTCGGATGTCAAAGTTGTCGCAGCGCATTGAAATTTTGCATGCGGGTAGACCTTGACCTGGAGGTCACGTTCCCACCGTTCTTGACCCCAGATCACCTCTGTGAGCGGAGCTATGGGCTCCATTATCCAACTGTAACATTGGCTCCAAAGTGAAAAATGTTTCGTTGAGAATGCTCCATTTGACCTAAGGAGTCGTCCTGCCAAGTCTGAGACTCCTACGGCGATTTGACATTTTTGGTCGAAAATGCACATAAGACTAACACCTGGCGCTCAAATGCCACTCGGATGTCAAAGTTGTCGCAGCGCATTGAAATTTTGCATGCGGGCAGACCTTGACCTGGAGGTCACGTTCCCACCGTTCTTGACCCCAGATCACCTCTGTGAGCGGAGCTATGGGCTCCATTATCCAACTGTAACATTGGCTCCAAAGTGAAAAATGTTTCGTTGAGAATGCTCCATTTGACCTAAGGAGTCGTCCTGCCAAGTCTGAGACTCCTACGGCGATTTGACATTTTTGGTCGAAAATGCACATAAGACTAACACCTGGCGCTCAAATGCCACTCGGATGTCAAAGTTGTCGCAGCGCATTGAAATTTTGCATGCGGGTAGACCTTGACCTGGAGGTCACGTTCCCACCGTTCTTGACCCCAGATCACCTCTGTGAGCGGAGCTATGGGCTCCATTATCCAACTGTAACATTGGCTCCAAAGTGAAAAATGTTTCGTTGAGAATGCTCCATTTGACCTAAGGAGTCGTCCTGCAAAGTCTGAGACTCCTACGGCGATTTGACATTTTTGGTCGAAAATGCACATAAGACTAACACCTGGCGCTCAAATGCCACTCGGATGTCAAAGTTGTCGCAGCGCATTGAAATTTTGCATGCGGGTAGACCTTGACCTGGAGGTCACGTTCCCACCGTTCTTGACCCCAGATCACCTCTGTGAGCGGAGCTATGGGCTCCATTATCCAACTGTAACATTGGCTCCAAAGTGAAAAATGTTTCGTTGAGAATGCTCCATTTGACCTAAGGAGTCGTCCTGCCAAGTCTGAGACTCCTACGGCGATTTGACATTTTTGGTCGAAAATGCACATAAGACTAACACCTGGCGCTCAAATGCCACTCGGATGTCAAAGTTGTCGCAGCGCATTGAAATTTTGCATGCGGGTAGACCTTGACCTGGAGGTCACGTTCCCACCGTTCTTGACCCCAGATCACCTCTGTGAGCGGAGCTATGGGCTCCATTATCCAACTGTAACATTGGCTCCAAAGTGAAAAATGTTTCGTTGAGAATGCTCCATTTGACCTAAGGAGTCGTCCTGCCAAGTCTGAGACTCCTACGGCGATTTGACATTTTTGGTCGAAAATGCACATAAGACTAACACCTGGCGCTCAAATGCCACTCGGATGTCAAAGTTGTCGCAGCGCATTGAAATTTTGCATGCGGGTAGACCTTGACCTGGAGGTCACGTTCCCACCGTTCTTGACCCCAGATCACCTCTGTGAGCGGAGCTATGGGCTCCATTATCCAACTGTAACATTGGCTCCAAAGTGAAAAATGTTTCGTTGAGAATGCTCCATTTGACCTAAGGAGTCGTCCTGCCAAGTCTGAGACTCCTACGGCGATTTGACATTTTTGGTCGAAAATGCACATAAGACTAACACCTGGCGCTCAAATGCCACTCGGATGTCAAAGTTGTCGCAGCGCATTGAAATTTTGCATGCGGGTAGACCTTGACCTGGAGGTCACGTTCCCACCGTTCTTGACCCCAGATCACCTCTGTGAGCGGAGCTATGGGCTCCATTATCCAACTGTAACATTGGCTCCAAAGTGAAAAATGTTTCGTTGAGAATGCTCCATTTGACCTAAGGAGTCGTCCTGCCAAGTCTGAGACTCCTACGGCGATTTGACATTTTTGGTCGAAAATGCACATAAGACTAACACCTGGCGCTCAAATGCCACTCGGATGTCAAAGTTGTCGCAGCGCATTGAAATTTTGCATGCGGGTAGACCTTGACCTGGAGGTCACGTTCCCACCGTTCTTGACCCCAGATCACCTCTGTGAGCGGAGCTATGGGCTCCATTATCCAACTGTAACATTGGCTCCAAAGTGAAAAATGTTTCGTTGAGAATGCTCCATTTGACCTAAGGAGTCGTCCTGCCAAGTCTGAGACTCCTACGGCGATTTGACATTTTTGGTCGAAAATGCACATAAGACTAACACCTGGCGCTCAAATGCCACTCGGATGTCAAAGTTGTCGCAGCGCATTGAAATTTTGCATGCGGGTAGACCTTGACCTGGAGGTCACGTTCCCACCGTTCTTGACCCCAGATCACCTCTGTGAGCGGAGCTATGGGCTCCATTATCCAACTGTAACATTGGCTCCAAAGTGAAAAATGTTTCGTTGAGAATGCTCCATTTGACCTAAGGAGTCGTCCTGCCAAGTCTGAGACTCCTACGGCGATTTGACATTTTTGGTCGAAAATGCACATAAGACTAACACCTGGCGCTCAAATGCCACTCGGATGTCAAAGTTGTCGCAGCGCATTGAAATTTTGCATGCGGGTAGACCTTGACCTGGAGGTCACGTTCCCACCGTTCTTGACCCCAGATCACCTCTGTGAGCGGAGCTATGGGCTCCATTATCCAACTGTAACATTGGCTCCAAAGTGAAAAATGTTTCGTTGAGAATGCTCCATTTGACCTAAGGAGTCGTCCTGCCAAGTCTGAGACTCCTACGGCGATTTGACATTTTTGGTCGAAAATGCACATAAGACTAACACCTGGCGCTCAAATGCCACTCGGATGTCAAAGTTGTCGCAGCGCATTGAAATTTTGCATGCGGGTAGACCTTGACCTGGAGGTCACGTTCCCACCGTTCTTGACCCCAGATCACCTCTGTGAGCGGAGCTATGGGCTCCATTATCCAACTGTAACATTGGCTCCAAAGTGAAAAATGTTTCGTTGAGAATGCTCCATTTGACCTAAGGAGTCGTCCTGCCAAGTCTGAGACTCCTACGGCGATTTGACATTTTTGGTCGAAAATGCACATAAGACTAACACCTGGCGCTCAAATGCCACTCGGATGTCAAAGTTGTCGCAGCGCATTGAAATTTTGCATGCGGGTAGACCTTGACCTGGAGGTCACGTTCCCACCGTTCTTGACCCCAGATCACCTCTGTGAGCGGAGCTATGGGCTCCATTATCCAACTGTAACATTGGCTCCAAAGTGAAAAATGTTTCGTTGAGAATGCTCCATTTGACCTAAGGAGTCGTCCTGCCAAGTCTGAGACTCCTACGGCGATTTGACATTTTTGGTCGAAAATGCACATAAGACTAACACCTGGCGCTCAAATGCCACTCGGATGTCAAAGTTGTCGCAGCGCATTGAAATTTTGCATGCGGGTAGACCTTGACCTGGAGGTCACGTTCCCACCGTTCTTGACCCCAGATCACCTCTGTGAGCGGAGCTATGGGCTCCATTATCCAACTGTAACATTGGCTCCAAAGTGAAAAATGTTTCGTTGAGAATGCTCCATTTGACCTAAGGAGTCGTCCTGCCAAGTCTGAGACTCCTACGGCGATTTGACATTTTTGGTCGAAAATGCACATAAGACTAACACCTGGCGCTCAAATGCCACTCGGATGTCAAAGTTGTCGCAGCGCATTGAAATTTTGCATGCGGGTAGACCTTGACCTGGAGGTCACGTTCCCACCGTTCTTGACCCCAGATCACCTCTGTGAGCGGAGCTATGGGCTCCATTATCCAACTGTAACATTGGCTCCAAAGTGAAAAATGTTTCGTTGAGAATGCTCCATTTGACCTAAGGAGTCGTCCTGCCAAGTCTGAGACTCCTACGGCGATTTGACATTTTTGGTCGAAAATGCACATAAGACTAACACCTGGCGCTCAAATGCCACTCGGATGTCAAAGTTGTCGCAGCGCATTGAAATTTTGCATGCGGGCAGACCTTGACCTGGAGGTCACGTTCCCACCGTTCTTGACCCCAGATCACCTCTGTGAGCGGAGCTATGGGCTCCATTATCCAACTGTAACATTGGCTCCAAAGTGAAAAATGTTTCGTTGAGAATGCTCCATTTGACCTAAGGAGTCGTCCTGCCAAGTCTGAGACTCCTACGGCGATTTGACATTTTTGGTCGAAAATGCACATAAGACTAACACCTGGCGCTCAAATGCCACTCGGATGTCAAAGTTGTCGCAGCGCATTGAAATTTTGCATGCGGGTAGACCTTGACCTGGAGGTCACGTTCCCACCGTTCTTGACCCCAGATCACCTCTGTGAGCGGAGCTATGGGCTCCATTATCCAACTGTAACATTGGCTCCAAAGTGAAAAATGTTTCGTTGAGAATGCTCCATTTGACCTAAGGAGTCGTCCTGCCAAGTCTGAGACTCCTACGGCGATTTGACATTTTTGGTCGAAAATGCACATAAGACTAACACCTGGCGCTCAAATGCCACTCGGATGTCAAAGTTGTCGCAGCGCATTGAAATTTTGCATGCGGGTAGACCTTGACCTGGAGGTCACGTTCCCACCGTTCTTGACCCCAGATCACCTCTGTGAGCGGAGCTATGGGCTCCATTATCCAACTGTAACATTGGCTCCAAAGTGAAAAATGTTTCGTTGAGAATGCTCCATTTGACCTAAGGAGTCGTCCTGCCAAGTCTGAGACTCCTACGGCGATTTGACATTTTTGGTCGAAAATGCACATAAGACTAACACCTGGCGCTCAAATGCCACTCGGATGTCAAAGTTGTCGCAGCGCATTGAAATTTTGCATGCGGGTAGACCTTGACCTGGAGGTCACGTTCCCACCGTTCTTGACCCCAGATCACCTCTGTGAGCGGAGCTATGGGCTCCATTATCCAACTGTAACATTGGCTCCAAAGTGAAAAATGTTTCGTTGAGAATGCTCCATTTGACCTAAGGAGTCGTCCTGCCAAGTCTGAGACTCCTACGGCGATTTGACATTTTTGGTCGAAAATGCACATAAGACTAACACCTGGCGCTCAAATGCCACTCGGATGTCAAAGTTGTCGCAGCGCATTGAAATTTTGCATGCGGGTAGACCTTGACCTGGAGGTCACGTTCCCACCGTTCTTGACCCCAGATCACCTCTGTGAGCGGAGCTATGGGCTCCATTATCCAACTGTAACATTGGCTCCAAAGTGAAAAATGTTTCGTTGAGAATGCTCCATTTGACCTAAGGAGTCGTCCTGCCAAGTCTGAGACTCCTACGGCGATTTGACATTTTTGGTCGAAAATGCACATAAGACTAACACCTGGCGCTCAAATGCCACTCGGATGTCAAAGTTGTCGCAGCGCATTGAAATTTTGCATGCGGGTAGACCTTGACCTGGAGGTCACGTTCCCACCGTTCTTGACCCCAGATCACCTCTGTGAGCGGAGCTATGGGCTCCATTATCCAACTGTAACATTGGCTCCAAAGTGAAAAATGTTTCGTTGAGAATGCTCCATTTGACCTAAGGAGTCGTCCTGCCAAGTCTGAGACTCCTACGGCGATTTGACATTTTTGGTCGAAAATGCACATAAGACTAACACCTGGCGCTCAAATGCCACTCGGATGTCAAAGTTGTCGCAGCGCATTGAAATTTTGCATGCGGGTAGACCTTGACCTGGAGGTCACGTTCCCACCGTTCTTGACCCCAGATCACCTCTGTGAGCGGAGCTATGGGCTCCATTATCCAACTGTAACATTGGCTCCAAAGTGAAAAATGTTTCGTTGAGAATGCTCCATTTGACCTAAGGAGTCGTCCTGCCAAGTCTGAGACTCCTACGGCGATTTGACATTTTTGGTCGAAAATGCACATAAGACTAACACCTGGCGCTCAAATGCCACTCGGATGTCAAAGTTGTCGCAGCGCATTGAAATTTTGCATGCGGGTAGACCTTGACCTGGAGGTCACGTTCCCACCGTTCTTGACCCCAGATCACCTCTGTGAGCGGAGCTATGGGCTCCATTATCCAACTGTAACATTGGCTCCAAAGTGAAAAATGTTTCGTTGAGAATGCTCCATTTGACCTAAGGAGTCGTCCTGCCAAGTCTGAGACTCCTACGGCGATTTGACATTTTTGGTCGAAAATGCACATAAGACTAACACCTGGCGCTCAAATGCCACTCGGATGTCAAAGTTGTCGCAGCGCATTGAAATTTTGCATGCGGGTAGACCTTGACCTGGAGGTCACGTTCCCACCGTTCTTGACCCCAGATCACCTCTGTGAGCGGAGCTATGGGCTCCATTATCCAACTGTAACATTGGCTCCAAAGTGAAAAATGTTTCGTTGAGAATGCTCCATTTGACCTAAGGAGTCGTCCTGCCAAGTCTGAGACTCCTACGGCGATTTGACATTTTTGGTCGAAAATGCACATAAGACTAACACCTGGCGCTCAAATGCCACTCGGATGTCAAAGTTGTCGCAGCGCATTGAAATTTTGCATGCGGGTAGACCTTGACCTGGAGGTCACGTTCCCACCGTTCTTGACCCCAGATCACCTCTGTGAGCGGAGCTATGGGCTCCATTATCCAACTGTAACATTGGCTCCAAAGTGAAAAATGTTTCGTTGAGAATGCTCCATTTGACCTAAGGAGTCGTCCTGCCAAGTCTGAGACTCCTACGGCGATTTGACATTTTTGGTCGAAAATGCACATAAGACTAACACCTGGCGCTCAAATGCCACTCGGATGTCAAAGTTGTCGCAGCGCATTGAAATTTTGCATGCGGGTAGACCTTGACCTGGAGGTCACGTTCCCACCGTTCTTGACCCCAGATCACCTCTGTGAGCGGAGCTATGGGCTCCATTATCCAACTGTAACATTGGCTCCAAAGTGAAAAATGTTTCGTTGAGAATGCTCCATTTGACCTAAGGAGTCGTCCTGCCAAGTCTGAGACTCCTACGGCGATTTGACATTTTTGGTCGAAAATGCACATAAGACTAACACCTGGCGCTCAAATGCCACTCGGATGTCAAAGTTGTCGCAGCGCATTGAAATTTTGCATGCGGGTAGACCTTGACCTGGAGGTCACGTTCCCACCGTTCTTGACCCCAGATCACCTCTGTGAGCGGAGCTATGGGCTCCATTATCCAACTGTAACATTGGCTCCAAAGTGAAAAATGTTTCGTTGAGAATGCTCCATTTGACCTAAGGAGTCGTCCTGCCAAGTCTGAGACTCCTACGGCGATTTGACATTTTTGGTCGAAAATGCACATAAGACTAACACCTGGCGCTCAAATGCCACTCGGATGTCAAAGTTGTCGCAGCGCATTGAAATTTTGCATGCGGGTAGACCTTGACCTGGAGGTCACGTTCCCACCGTTCTTGACCCCAGATCACCTCTGTGAGCGGAGCTATGGGCTCCATTATCCAACTGTAACATTGGCTCCAAAGTGAAAAATGTTTCGTTGAGAATGCTCCATTTGACCTAAGGAGTCGTCCTGCCAAGTCTGAGACTCCTACGGCGATTTGACATTTTTGGTCGAAAATGCACATAAGACTAACACCTGGCGCTCAAATGCCACTCGGATGTCAAAGTTGTCGCAGCGCATTGAAATTTTGCATGCGGGTAGACCTTGACCTGGAGGTCACGTTCCCACCGTTCTTGACCCCAGATCACCTCTGTGAGCGGAGCTATGGGCTCCATTATCCAACTGTAACATTGGCTCCAAAGTGAAAAATGTTTCGTTGAGA
>NW_025964018.1:0-38842 GCF_023055435.1 Haliotis rufescens
GCCCCCTTGCGCCCCGAGGACATTGTTAAAAAAGGTCAAGGCGGCTTCTGAGGTGGTTGGAGGGTCAAGGTCGACCCGCCTGGCGAGTTTCAAGTCCTTACGAAAATTTTCACTTTTGACCCCAGACGAGACCTGGGCTATAGCCTTAGGTGATTTTCCGACCAAAAAAAAAAAAATTTCGGATGGGTCTCAGACCTTGCCAAAGGATGCTTTAGGTCATCTGAGCGGCCCGTAGCCGCTCGTTTTTCGATTTTGAGCAAGCCACGTCGGCCTGGAGACGGGCTCCCTAGCGCCTGGAGAGACAGGTGGTGGGAAAGGTCAGGGTCGGCTTCCAAGGAGACAAAGGTGGTGGAAAAGGTCAAGGGCGGCTTCCCAGGTGGTCGGAGGGTCAGGGTCGACCCGCCTGGCGAGTTTCAAGTCCTTACGAAAATATTTAAATTTCACGTTTTTGGAAGTCAGGTCGTCCTCGAACGGCCCCCTTGCGCCCGAGGACATTGTTAAAAAAGGTCAAGGCGGCTTCTGAGGTGGTTGGAGGGTCAAGGTCGACCCGCCTGGCGAGTTTCAAGTCCTTACGAAAATTTTCACTTTTGACCCCAGACGAGACCCTGGGCTATAGCCTTAGGTGATTTTCCGACCAAAAAAAAAAAAATTTCGGATGGTCTCAGACCTTGCCAAAGGATGCTTTAGGTCATCTGAGCGGCCCGTAGCCGCCTCGTTTTTCGATTTTGAGCAAGCCACGTCGGCCTGGAGACGGGCTCCCTAGCGCCTGGAGAGACAGGTGGTGGGAAAGGTCAGGGTCGGCTTCCAAGGAGACAAAGGTGGTGGAAAAGGTCAAGGGCGGCTTCCCAGGTGGTCGGAGGGTCAGGGTCGACCCGCCTGGCGAGTTTCAAGTCCTTACGAAAATATTTAAATTTCACGTTTTTGGAAGTCAGGTCGTCCTCGAACGGGCCCCCTTGCGCCCCGAGGACATTGTTAAAAAAGGTCAAGGCGGCTTCTGAGGTGGTTGGAGGGTCAAGGTCGACCCGCCTGGCGAGTTTCAAGTCCTTACGAAAATTTTCACTTTTGACCCCAGACGAGACCCTGGGCTATAGCCTTAGGTGATTTTCCGACCAAAAAAAAAAAATTTCGGATGGGTCTCAGACCTTGCCAAAGGATGCTTTAGGTCATCTGAGCGGCCCGTAGCCGCTCGTTTTTCGATTTTGAGCAAGCCACGTCGGCCTGGAGACGGGCTCCCTAGCGCCTGGAGAGACAGGTGGTGGGAAAGGTCAGGGTCGGCTTCCAAGGAGACAAAAGGTGGTGGAAAAGGTCAAGGCGGCTTCCCAGGTGGTCGGAGGGTCAGGGTCGACCCGCCTGGCGAGTTTCAAGTCCTTACGAAAATATTTAAATTTCACGTTTTTGGAAGTCAGGTCGTCCTCGAACGGGCCCCCTTGCGCCCCGAGGACATTGTTAAAAAAGGTCAAGGCGGCTTCTGAGGTGGTTGGAGGGTCAAGGTCGACCCGCCTGGCGAGTTTCAAGTCCTTACGAAAATTTTCACTTTTGACCCCAGACGAGACCCTGGGCTATAGCCTTAGGTGATTTTCCGACCAAAAAAAAAAAAATTTCGGATGGGTCTCAGACCTTGCCAAAGGATGCTTTAGGTCATCTGAGCGGCCCGTAGCCGCTCGTTTTTCGATTTTGAGCAAGCCACGTCGGCCTGGAGACGGGCTCCCTAGCGCCTGGAGAGACAGGTGGTGGGAAAGGTCAGGGTCGGCTTCCAAGGAGACAAAGGTGGTGGAAAAGGCCAAGGGCGGCTTCCCAGGTGGTCGGAGGGTCAGGGTCGACCCGCCTGGCGAGTTTCAAGTCCTTACGAAAATATTTAAATTTCACGTTTTTGGAAGTCAGGTCGTCCTCGAACGGGCCCCCTTGCGCCCCGAGGACATTGTTAAAAAAGGTCAAGGCGGCTTCTGAGGTGGTTGGAGGGTCAAGGTCGACCCGCCTGGCGAGTTTCAAGTCCTTACGAAAATTTTCACTTTTGACCCCAGACGAGACCCTGGGCTATAGCCTTAGGTGATTTTCCGACCAAAAAAAAAAAAAATTTCGGATGGGTCTCAGACCTTGCCAAAGGATGCTTTAGGTCATCTGAGCGGCCCGTAGCCGCTCGTTTTTCGATTTTGAGCAAGCCACGTCGGCCTGGAGACGGGCTCCCTAGCGCCTGGAGAGACAGGTGGTGGGAAAGGTCAGGGTCGGCTTCCAAGGAGACAAAGGTGGTGGAAAAGGCCAAGGGCGGCTTCCCAGGTGGTCGGAGGGTCAGGGTCGACCCGCCTGGCGAGTTTCAAGTCCTTACGAAAATATTTAAATTTCACGTTTTTGGAAGTCAGGTCGTCCTCGAACGGGCCCCCTTGCGCCCCGAGGACATTGTTAAAAAAGGTCAAGGCGGCTTCTGAGGTGGTTGGAGGGTCAAGGTCGACCCGCCTGGCGAGTTTCAAGTCCTTACGAAAATTTTCACTTTTGACCCCAGACGAGACCCTGGGCTATAGCCTTAGGTGATTTTCCGACCAAAAAAAAAAAAATTTCGGATGGGTCTCAGACCTTGCCAAAGGATGCTTTAGGTCATCTGAGCGGCCCGTAGCCGCTCGTTTTTCGATTTTGAGCAAGCCACGTCGGCCTGGAGACGGGCTCCCTAGCGCCTGGAGAGACAGGTGGTGGGAAAGGTCAGGGTCGGCTTCCAAGGAGACAAAGGTGGTGGAAAAGGTCAAGGGCGGCTTCCCAGGTGGTCGGAGGGTCAGGGTCGACCCGCCTGGCGAGTTTCAAGTCCTTACGAAAATATTTAAATTTCACGTTTTTGGAAGTCAGGTCGTCCTCGAACGGGCCCCCTTGCGCCCCGAGGACATTGTTAAAAAAGGTCAAGGCGGCTTCTGAGGTGGTTGGAGGGTCAAGGTCGACCCGCCTGGCGAGTTTCAAGTCCTTACGAAAATTTTCACTTTTGACCCCAGACGAGACCCTGGGCTATAGCCTTAGGTGATTTTCCGACCAAAAAAAAAAAAATTTCGGATGGGTCTCAGACCTTGCCAAAGGATGCTTTAGGTCATCTGAGCGGCCCGTAGCCGCTCGTTTTTCGATTTTGAGCAAGCCACGTCGGCCTGGAGACGGGCTCCCTAGCGCCTGGAGAGACAGGTGGTGGGAAAGGTCAGGGTCGGCTTCCAAGGAGACAAAGGTGGTGGAAAAGGTCAAGGGCGGCTTCCCAGGTGGTCGGAGGGTCAGGGTCGACCCGCCTGGCGAGTTTCAAGTCCTTACGAAAATATTTAAATTTCACGTTTTTGGAAGTCAGGTCGTCCTCGAACGGGCCCCCTTGCGCCCCGAGGACATTGTTAAAAAAGGTCAAGGCGGCTTCTGAGGTGGTTGGAGGGTCAAGGTCGACCCGCCTGGCGAGTTTCAAGTCCTTACGAAAATTTTCACTTTTGACCCCAGACGAGACCCTGGGCTATAGCCTTAGGTGATTTTCCGACCAAAAAAAAAAAAATTTCGGATGGGTCTCAGACCTTGCCAAAGGATGCTTTAGGTCATCTGAGCGGCCCGTAGCCGCTCGTTTTTCGATTTTGAGCAAGCCACGTCGGCCTGGAGACGGGCTCCCTAGCGCCTGGAGAGACAGGTGGTGGGAAAGGTCAGGGTCGGCTTCCAAGGAGACAAAGGTGGTGGAAAAGGTCAAGGGCGGCTTCCCAGGTGGTCGGAGGGTCAGGGTCGACCCGCCTGGCGAGTTTCAAGTCCTTACGAAAATATTTAAATTTCACGTTTTTGGAAGTCAGGTCGTCCTCGAACGGGCCCCCTTGCGCCCCGAGGACATTGTTAAAAAAGGTCAAGGCGGCTTCTGAGGTGGTTGGAGGGTCAAGGTCGACCCGCCTGGCGAGTTTCAAGTCCTTACGAAAATTTTCACTTTTGACCCCAGACGAGACCCTGGGCTATAGCCTTAGGTGATTTTCCGACCAAAAAAAAAAAAATTTCGGATGGGTCTCAGACCTTGCCAAAGGATGCTTTAGGTCATCTGAGCGGCCCGTAGCCGCTCGTTTTTCGATTTTGAGCAAGCCACGTCGGCCTGGAGACGGGCTCCCTAGCGCCTGGAGAGACAGGTGGTGGGAAAGGTCAGGGTCGGCTTCCAAGGAGACAAAGGTGGTGGAAAAGGCCAAGGGCGGCTTCCCAGGTGGTCGGAGGGTCAGGGTCGACCCGCCTGGCGAGTTTCAAGTCCTTACGAAAATATTTAAATTTCACGTTTTTGGAAGTCAGGTCGTCCTCGAACGGGCCCCCTTGCGCCCCGAGGACATTGTTAAAAAAGGTCAAGGCGGCTTCTGAGGTGGTTGGAGGGTCAAGGTCGACCCGCCTGGCGAGTTTCAAGTCCTTACGAAAATTTTCACTTTTGACCCCAGACGAGACCCTGGGCTATAGCCTTAGGTGATTTTCCGACCAAAAAAAAAAAAATTTCGGATGGGTCTCAGACCTTGCCAAAGGATGCTTTAGGTCATCTGAGCGGCCCGTAGCCGCTCGTTTTTCGATTTTGAGCAAGCCACGTCGGCCTGGAGACGGGCTCCCTAGCGCCTGGAGAGACAGGTGGTGGGAAAGGTCAGGGTCGGCTTCCAAGGAGACAAAGGTGGTGGAAAAGGTCAAGGGCGGCTTCCCAGGTGGTCGGAGGGTCAGGGTCGACCCGCCTGGCGAGTTTCAAGTCCTTACGAAAATATTTAAATTTCACGTTTTTGGAAGTCAGGTCGTCCTCGAACGGGCCCCCTTGCGCCCCGAGGACATTGTTAAAAAAGGTCAAGGCGGCTTCTGAGGTGGTTGGAGGGTCAAGGTCGACCCGCCTGGCGAGTTTCAAGTCCTTACGAAAATTTTCACTTTTGACCCCAGACGAGACCCTGGGCTATAGCCTTAGGTGATTTTCCGACCAAAAAAAAAAAAATTTCGGATGGGTCTCAGACCTTGCCAAAGGATGCTTTAGGTCATCTGAGCGGCCCGTAGCCGCTCGTTTTTCGATTTTGAGCAAGCCACGTCGGCCTGGAGACGGGCTCCCTAGCGCCTGGAGAGACAGGTGGTGGGAAAGGTCAGGGTCGGCTTCCAAGGAGACAAAGGTGGTGGAAAAGGCCAAGGGCGGCTTCCCAGGTGGTCGGAGGGTCAGGGTCGACCCGCCTGGCGAGTTTCAAGTCCTTACGAAAATATTTAAATTTCACGTTTTTGGAAGTCAGGTCGTCCTCGAACGGGCCCCCTTGCGCCCCGAGGACATTGTTAAAAAAGGTCAAGGCGGCTTCTGAGGTGGTTGGAGGGTCAAGGTCGACCCGCCTGGCGAGTTTCAAGTCCTTACGAAAATTTTCACTTTTGACCCCAGACGAGACCCTGGGCTATAGCCTTAGGTGATTTTCCGACCAAAAAAAAAAAAATTTCGGATGGGTCTCAGACCTTGCCAAAGGATGCTTTAGGTCATCTGAGCGGCCCGTAGCCGCTCGTTTTTCGATTTTGAGCAAGCCACGTCGGCCTGGAGACGGGCTCCCTAGCGCCTGGAGAGACAGGTGGTGGGAAAGGTCAGGGTCGGCTTCCAAGGAGACAAAGGTGGTGGAAAAGGTCAAGGGCGGCTTCCCAGGTGGTCGGAGGGTCAGGGTCGACCCGCCTGGCGAGTTTCAAGTCCTTACGAAAATATTTAAATTTCACGTTTTTGGAAGTCAGGTCGTCCTCGAACGGGCCCCCTTGCGCCCCGAGGACATTGTTAAAAAAGGTCAAGGCGGCTTCTGAGGTGGTTGGAGGGTCAAGGTCGACCCGCCTGGCGAGTTTCAAGTCCTTACGAAAATTTTCACTTTTGACCCCAGACGAGACCCTGGGCTATAGCCTTAGGTGATTTTCCGACCAAAAAAAAAAAAATTTCGGATGGGTCTCAGACCTTGCCAAAGGATGCTTTAGGTCATCTGAGCGGCCCGTAGCCGCTCGTTTTTCGATTTTGAGCAAGCCACGTCGGCCTGGAGACGGGCTCCCTAGCGCCTGGAGAGACAGGTGGTGGGAAAGGTCAGGGTCGGCTTCCAAGGAGACAAAGGTGGTGGAAAAGGTCAAGGGCGGCTTCCCAGGTGGTCGGAGGGTCAGGGTCGACCCGCCTGGCGAGTTTCAAGTCCTTACGAAAATATTTAAATTTCACGTTTTTGGAAGTCAGGTCGTCCTCGAACGGGCCCCCTTGCGCCCCGAGGACATTGTTAAAAAAGGTCAAGGCGGCTTCTGAGGTGGTTGGAGGGTCAAGGTCGACCCGCCTGGCGAGTTTCAAGTCCTTACGAAAATTTTCACTTTTGACCCCAGACGAGACCCTGGGCTATAGCCTTAGGTGATTTTCCGACCAAAAAAAAAAAAATTTCGGATGGGTCTCAGACCTTGCCAAAGGATGCTTTAGGTCATCTGAGCGGCCCGTAGCCGCTCGTTTTTCGATTTTGAGCAAGCCACGTCGGCCTGGAGACGGGCTCCCTAGCGCCTGGAGAGACAGGTGGTGGGAAAGGTCAGGGTCGGCTTCCAAGGAGACAAAGGTGGTGGAAAAGGTCAAGGGCGGCTTCCCAGGTGGTCGGAGGGTCAGGGTCGACCCGCCTGGCGAGTTTCAAGTCCTTACGAAAATATTTAAATTTCACGTTTTTGGAAGTCAGGTCGTCCTCGAACGGGCCCCCTTGCGCCCCGAGGACATTGTTAAAAAAGGTCAAGGCGGCTTCTGAGGTGGTTGGAGGGTCAAGGTCGACCCGCCTGGCGAGTTTCAAGTCCTTACGAAAATTTTCACTTTTGACCCCAGACGAGACCCTGGGCTATAGCCTTAGGTGATTTTCCGACCAAAAAAAAAAAAATTTCGGATGGGTCTCAGACCTTGCCAAAGGATGCTTTAGGTCATCTGAGCGGCCCGTAGCCGCTCGTTTTTCGATTTTGAGCAAGCCACGTCGGCCTGGAGACGGGCTCCCTAGCGCCTGGAGAGACAGGTGGTGGGAAAGGTCAGGGTCGGCTTCCAAGGAGACAAAGGTGGTGGAAAAGGCCAAGGGCGGCTTCCCAGGTGGTCGGAGGGTCAGGGTCGACCCGCCTGGCGAGTTTCAAGTCCTTACGAAAATATTTAAATTTCACGTTTTTGGAAGTCAGGTCGTCCTCGAACGGGCCCCCTTGCGCCCCGAGGACATTGTTAAAAAAGGTCAAGGCGGCTTCTGAGGTGGTTGGAGGGTCAAGGTCGACCCGCCTGGCGAGTTTCAAGTCCTTACGAAAATTTTCACTTTTGACCCCAGACGAGACCCTGGGCTATAGCCTTAGGTGATTTTCCGACCAAAAAAAAAAAAATTTCGGATGGGTCTCAGACCTTGCCAAAGGATGCTTTAGGTCATCTGAGCGGCCCGTAGCCGCTCGTTTTTCGATTTTGAGCAAGCCACGTCGGCCTGGAGACGGGCTCCCTAGCGCCTGGAGAGACAGGTGGTGGGAAAGGTCAGGGTCGGCTTCCAAGGAGACAAAGGTGGTGGAAAAGGTCAAGGGCGGCTTCCCAGGTGGTCGGAGGGTCAGGGTCGACCCGCCTGGCGAGTTTCAAGTCCTTACGAAAATATTTAAATTTCACGTTTTTGGAAGTCAGGTCGTCCTCGAACGGGCCCCCTTGCGCCCCGAGGACATTGTTAAAAAAGGTCAAGGCGGCTTCTGAGGTGGTTGGAGGGTCAAGGTCGACCCGCCTGGCGAGTTTCAAGTCCTTACGAAAATTTTCACTTTTGACCCCAGACGAGACCCTGGGCTATAGCCTTAGGTGATTTTCCGACCAAAAAAAAAAAAATTTCGGATGGGTCTCAGACCTTGCCAAAGGATGCTTTAGGTCATCTGAGCGGCCCGTAGCCGCTCGTTTTTCGATTTTGAGCAAGCCACGTCGGCCTGGAGACGGGCTCCCTAGCGCCTGGAGAGACAGGTGGTGGGAAAGGTCAGGGTCGGCTTCCAAGGAGACAAAGGTGGTGGAAAAGGCCAAGGGCGGCTTCCCAGGTGGTCGGAGGGTCAGGGTCGACCCGCCTGGCGAGTTTCAAGTCCTTACGAAAATATTTAAATTTCACGTTTTTGGAAGTCAGGTCGTCCTCGAACGGGCCCCCTTGCGCCCCGAGGACATTGTTAAAAAAGGTCAAGGCGGCTTCTGAGGTGGTTGGAGGGTCAAGGTCGACCCGCCTGGCGAGTTTCAAGTCCTTACGAAAATTTTCACTTTTGACCCCAGACGAGACCCTGGGCTATAGCCTTAGGTGATTTTCCGACCAAAAAAAAAAAAATTTCGGATGGGTCTCAGACCTTGCCAAAGGATGCTTTAGGTCATCTGAGCGGCCCGTAGCCGCTCGTTTTTCGATTTTGAGCAAGCCACGTCGGCCTGGAGACGGGCTCCCTAGCGCCTGGAGAGACAGGTGGTGGGAAAGGTCAGGGTCGGCTTCCAAGGAGACAAAGGTGGTGGAAAAGGTCAAGGGCGGCTTCCCAGGTGGTCGGAGGGTCAGGGTCGACCCGCCTGGCGAGTTTCAAGTCCTTACGAAAATATTTAAATTTCACGTTTTTGGAAGTCAGGTCGTCCTCGAACGGGCCCCCTTGCGCCCCGAGGACATTGTTAAAAAAGGTCAAGGCGGCTTCTGAGGTGGTTGGAGGGTCAAGGTCGACCCGCCTGGCGAGTTTCAAGTCCTTACGAAAATTTTCACTTTTGACCCCAGACGAGACCCTGGGCTATAGCCTTAGGTGATTTTCCGACCAAAAAAAAAAAAATTTCGGATGGGTCTCAGACCTTGCCAAAGGATGCTTTAGGTCATCTGAGCGGCCCGTAGCCGCTCGTTTTTCGATTTTGAGCAAGCCACGTCGGCCTGGAGACGGGCTCCCTAGCGCCTGGAGAGACAGGTGGTGGGAAAGGTCAGGGTCGGCTTCCAAGGAGACAAAGGTGGTGGAAAAGGTCAAGGGCGGCTTCCCAGGTGGTCGGAGGGTCAGGGTCGACCCGCCTGGCGAGTTTCAAGTCCTTACGAAAATATTTAAATTTCACGTTTTTGGAAGTCAGGTCGTCCTCGAACGGGCCCCCTTGCGCCCCGAGGACATTGTTAAAAAAGGTCAAGGCGGCTTCTGAGGTGGTTGGAGGGTCAAGGTCGACCCGCCTGGCGAGTTTCAAGTCCTTACGAAAATTTTCACTTTTGACCCCAGACGAGACCCTGGGCTATAGCCTTAGGTGATTTTCCGACCAAAAAAAAAAAAATTTCGGATGGGTCTCAGACCTTGCCAAAGGATGCTTTAGGTCATCTGAGCGGCCCGTAGCCGCTCGTTTTTCGATTTTGAGCAAGCCACGTCGGCCTGGAGACGGGCTCCCTAGCGCCTGGAGAGACAGGTGGTGGGAAAGGTCAGGGTCGGCTTCCAAGGAGACAAAGGTGGTGGAAAAGGCCAAGGGCGGCTTCCCAGGTGGTCGGAGGGTCAGGGTCGACCCGCCTGGCGAGTTTCAAGTCCTTACGAAAATATTTAAATTTCACGTTTTTGGAAGTCAGGTCGTCCTCGAACGGGCCCCCTTGCGCCCCGAGGACATTGTTAAAAAAGGTCAAGGCGGCTTCTGAGGTGGTTGGAGGGTCAAGGTCGACCCGCCTGGCGAGTTTCAAGTCCTTACGAAAATTTTCACTTTTGACCCCAGACGAGACCCTGGGCTATAGCCTTAGGTGATTTTCCGACCAAAAAAAAAAAAATTTCGGATGGGTCTCAGACCTTGCCAAAGGATGCTTTAGGTCATCTGAGCGGCCCGTAGCCGCTCGTTTTTCGATTTTGAGCAAGCCACGTCGGCCTGGAGACGGGCTCCCTAGCGCCTGGAGAGACAGGTGGTGGGAAAGGTCAGGGTCGGCTTCCAAGGAGACAAAGGTGGTGGAAAAGGTCAAGGGCGGCTTCCCAGGTGGTCGGAGGGTCAGGGTCGACCCGCCTGGCGAGTTTCAAGTCCTTACGAAAATATTTAAATTTCACGTTTTTGGAAGTCAGGTCGTCCTCGAACGGGCCCCCTTGCGCCCCGAGGACATTGTTAAAAAAGGTCAAGGCGGCTTCTGAGGTGGTTGGAGGGTCAAGGTCGACCCGCCTGGCGAGTTTCAAGTCCTTACGAAAATTTTCACTTTTGACCCCAGACGAGACCCTGGGCTATAGCCTTAGGTGATTTTCCGACCAAAAAAAAAAAAATTTCGGATGGGTCTCAGACCTTGCCAAAGGATGCTTTAGGTCATCTGAGCGGCCCGTAGCCGCTCGTTTTTCGATTTTGAGCAAGCCACGTCGGCCTGGAGACGGGCTCCCTAGCGCCTGGAGAGACAGGTGGTGGGAAAGGTCAGGGTCGGCTTCCAAGGAGACAAAGGTGGTGGAAAAGGCCAAGGGCGGCTTCCCAGGTGGTCGGAGGGTCAGGGTCGACCCGCCTGGCGAGTTTCAAGTCCTTACGAAAATATTTAAATTTCACGTTTTTGGAAGTCAGGTCGTCCTCGAACGGGCCCCCTTGCGCCCCGAGGACATTGTTAAAAAAGGTCAAGGCGGCTTCTGAGGTGGTTGGAGGGTCAAGGTCGACCCGCCTGGCGAGTTTCAAGTCCTTACGAAAATTTTCACTTTTGACCCCAGACGAGACCCTGGGCTATAGCCTTAGGTGATTTTCCGACCAAAAAAAAAAAAATTTCGGATGGGTCTCAGACCTTGCCAAAGGATGCTTTAGGTCATCTGAGCGGCCCGTAGCCGCTCGTTTTTCGATTTTGAGCAAGCCACGTCGGCCTGGAGACGGGCTCCCTAGCGCCTGGAGAGACAGGTGGTGGGAAAGGTCAGGGTCGGCTTCCAAGGAGACAAAGGTGGTGGAAAAGGTCAAGGGCGGCTTCCCAGGTGGTCGGAGGGTCAGGGTCGACCCGCCTGGCGAGTTTCAAGTCCTTACGAAAATATTTAAATTTCACGTTTTTGGAAGTCAGGTCGTCCTCGAACGGGCCCCCTTGCGCCCCGAGGACATTGTTAAAAAAGGTCAAGGCGGCTTCTGAGGTGGTTGGAGGGTCAAGGTCGACCCGCCTGGCGAGTTTCAAGTCCTTACGAAAATTTTCACTTTTGACCCCAGACGAGACCCTGGGCTATAGCCTTAGGTGATTTTCCGACCAAAAAAAAAAAAATTTCGGATGGGTCTCAGACCTTGCCAAAGGATGCTTTAGGTCATCTGAGCGGCCCGTAGCCGCTCGTTTTTCGATTTTGAGCAAGCCACGTCGGCCTGGAGACGGGCTCCCTAGCGCCTGGAGAGACAGGTGGTGGGAAAGGTCAGGGTCGGCTTCCAAGGAGACAAAGGTGGTGGAAAAGGTCAAGGGCGGCTTCCCAGGTGGTCGGAGGGTCAGGGTCGACCCGCCTGGCGAGTTTCAAGTCCTTACGAAAATATTTAAATTTCACGTTTTTGGAAGTCAGGTCGTCCTCGAACGGGCCCCCTTGCGCCCCGAGGACATTGTTAAAAAAGGTCAAGGCGGCTTCTGAGGTGGTTGGAGGGTCAAGGTCGACCCGCCTGGCGAGTTTCAAGTCCTTACGAAAATTTTCACTTTTGACCCCAGACGAGACCCTGGGCTATAGCCTTAGGTGATTTTCCGACCAAAAAAAAAAAAATTTCGGATGGGTCTCAGACCTTGCCAAAGGATGCTTTAGGTCATCTGAGCGGCCCGTAGCCGCTCGTTTTTCGATTTTGAGCAAGCCACGTCGGCCTGGAGACGGGCTCCCTAGCGCCTGGAGAGACAGGTGGTGGGAAAGGTCAGGGTCGGCTTCCAAGGAGACAAAGGTGGTGGAAAAGGTCAAGGGCGGCTTCCCAGGTGGTCGGAGGGTCAGGGTCGACCCGCCTGGCGAGTTTCAAGTCCTTACGAAAATATTTAAATTTCACGTTTTTGGAAGTCAGGTCGTCCTCGAACGGGCCCCCTTGCGCCCCGAGGACATTGTTAAAAAAGGTCAAGGCGGCTTCTGAGGTGGTTGGAGGGTCAAGGTCGACCCGCCTGGCGAGTTTCAAGTCCTTACGAAAATTTTCACTTTTGACCCCAGACGAGACCCTGGGCTATAGCCTTAGGTGATTTTCCGACCAAAAAAAAAAAAATTTCGGATGGGTCTCAGACCTTGCCAAAGGATGCTTTAGGTCATCTGAGCGGCCCGTAGCCGCTCGTTTTTCGATTTTGAGCAAGCCACGTCGGCCTGGAGACGGGCTCCCTAGCGCCTGGAGAGACAGGTGGTGGGAAAGGTCAGGGTCGGCTTCCAAGGAGACAAAGGTGGTGGAAAAGGCCAAGGGCGGCTTCCCAGGTGGTCGGAGGGTCAGGGTCGACCCGCCTGGCGAGTTTCAAGTCCTTACGAAAATATTTAAATTTCACGTTTTTGGAAGTCAGGTCGTCCTCGAACGGGCCCCCTTGCGCCCCGAGGACATTGTTAAAAAAGGTCAAGGCGGCTTCTGAGGTGGTTGGAGGGTCAAGGTCGACCCGCCTGGCGAGTTTCAAGTCCTTACGAAAATTTTCACTTTTGACCCCAGACGAGACCCTGGGCTATAGCCTTAGGTGATTTTCCGACCAAAAAAAAAAAAATTTCGGATGGGTCTCAGACCTTGCCAAAGGATGCTTTAGGTCATCTGAGCGGCCCGTAGCCGCTCGTTTTTCGATTTTGAGCAAGCCACGTCGGCCTGGAGACGGGCTCCCTAGCGCCTGGAGAGACAGGTGGTGGGAAAGGTCAGGGTCGGCTTCCAAGGAGACAAAGGTGGTGGAAAAGGTCAAGGGCGGCTTCCCAGGTGGTCGGAGGGTCAGGGTCGACCCGCCTGGCGAGTTTCAAGTCCTTACGAAAATATTTAAATTTCACGTTTTTGGAAGTCAGGTCGTCCTCGAACGGGCCCCCTTGCGCCCCGAGGACATTGTTAAAAAAGGTCAAGGCGGCTTCTGAGGTGGTTGGAGGGTCAAGGTCGACCCGCCTGGCGAGTTTCAAGTCCTTACGAAAATTTTCACTTTTGACCCCAGACGAGACCCTGGGCTATAGCCTTAGGTGATTTTCCGACCAAAAAAAAAAAAATTTCGGATGGGTCTCAGACCTTGCCAAAGGATGCTTTAGGTCATCTGAGCGGCCCGTAGCCGCTCGTTTTTCGATTTTGAGCAAGCCACGTCGGCCTGGAGACGGGCTCCCTAGCGCCTGGAGAGACAGGTGGTGGGAAAGGTCAGGGTCGGCTTCCAAGGAGACAAAGGTGGTGGAAAAGGCCAAGGGCGGCTTCCCAGGTGGTCGGAGGGTCAGGGTCGACCCGCCTGGCGAGTTTCAAGTCCTTACGAAAATATTTAAATTTCACGTTTTTGGAAGTCAGGTCGTCCTCGAACGGGCCCCCTTGCGCCCCGAGGACATTGTTAAAAAAGGTCAAGGCGGCTTCTGAGGTGGTTGGAGGGTCAAGGTCGACCCGCCTGGCGAGTTTCAAGTCCTTACGAAAATTTTCACTTTTGACCCCAGACGAGACCCTGGGCTATAGCCTTAGGTGATTTTCCGACCAAAAAAAAAAAAATTTCGGATGGGTCTCAGACCTTGCCAAAGGATGCTTTAGGTCATCTGAGCGGCCCGTAGCCGCTCGTTTTTCGATTTTGAGCAAGCCACGTCGGCCTGGAGACGGGCTCCCTAGCGCCTGGAGAGACAGGTGGTGGGAAAGGTCAGGGTCGGCTTCCAAGGAGACAAAGGTGGTGGAAAAGGTCAAGGGCGGCTTCCCAGGTGGTCGGAGGGTCAGGGTCGACCCGCCTGGCGAGTTTCAAGTCCTTACGAAAATATTTAAATTTCACGTTTTTGGAAGTCAGGTCGTCCTCGAACGGGCCCCCTTGCGCCCCGAGGACATTGTTAAAAAAGGTCAAGGCGGCTTCTGAGGTGGTTGGAGGGTCAAGGTCGACCCGCCTGGCGAGTTTCAAGTCCTTACGAAAATTTTCACTTTTGACCCCAGACGAGACCCTGGGCTATAGCCTTAGGTGATTTTCCGACCAAAAAAAAAAAAATTTCGGATGGGTCTCAGACCTTGCCAAAGGATGCTTTAGGTCATCTGAGCGGCCCGTAGCCGCTCGTTTTTCGATTTTGAGCAAGCCACGTCGGCCTGGAGACGGGCTCCCTAGCGCCTGGAGAGACAGGTGGTGGGAAAGGTCAGGGTCGGCTTCCAAGGAGACAAAGGTGGTGGAAAAGGTCAAGGGCGGCTTCCCAGGTGGTCGGAGGGTCAGGGTCGACCCGCCTGGCGAGTTTCAAGTCCTTACGAAAATATTTAAATTTCACGTTTTTGGAAGTCAGGTCGTCCTCGAACGGGCCCCCTTGCGCCCCGAGGACATTGTTAAAAAAGGTCAAGGCGGCTTCTGAGGTGGTTGGAGGGTCAAGGTCGACCCGCCTGGCGAGTTTCAAGTCCTTACGAAAATTTTCACTTTTGACCCCAGACGAGACCCTGGGCTATAGCCTTAGGTGATTTTCCGACCAAAAAAAAAAAAATTTCGGATGGGTCTCAGACCTTGCCAAAGGATGCTTTAGGTCATCTGAGCGGCCCGTAGCCGCTCGTTTTTCGATTTTGAGCAAGCCACGTCGGCCTGGAGACGGGCTCCCTAGCGCCTGGAGAGACAGGTGGTGGGAAAGGTCAGGGTCGGCTTCCAAGGAGACAAAGGTGGTGGAAAAGGCCAAGGGCGGCTTCCCAGGTGGTCGGAGGGTCAGGGTCGACCCGCCTGGCGAGTTTCAAGTCCTTACGAAAATATTTAAATTTCACGTTTTTGGAAGTCAGGTCGTCCTCGAACGGGCCCCCTTGCGCCCCGAGGACATTGTTAAAAAAGGTCAAGGCGGCTTCTGAGGTGGTTGGAGGGTCAAGGTCGACCCGCCTGGCGAGTTTCAAGTCCTTACGAAAATTTTCACTTTTGACCCCAGACGAGACCCTGGGCTATAGCCTTAGGTGATTTTCCGACCAAAAAAAAAAAAATTTCGGATGGGTCTCAGACCTTGCCAAAGGATGCTTTAGGTCATCTGAGCGGCCCGTAGCCGCTCGTTTTTCGATTTTGAGCAAGCCACGTCGGCCTGGAGACGGGCTCCCTAGCGCCTGGAGAGACAGGTGGTGGGAAAGGTCAGGGTCGGCTTCCAAGGAGACAAAGGTGGTGGAAAAGGTCAAGGGCGGCTTCCCAGGTGGTCGGAGGGTCAGGGTCGACCCGCCTGGCGAGTTTCAAGTCCTTACGAAAATATTTAAATTTCACGTTTTTGGAAGTCAGGTCGTCCTCGAACGGGCCCCCTTGCGCCCCGAGGACATTGTTAAAAAAGGTCAAGGCGGCTTCTGAGGTGGTTGGAGGGTCAAGGTCGACCCGCCTGGCGAGTTTCAAGTCCTTACGAAAATTTTCACTTTTGACCCCAGACGAGACCCTGGGCTATAGCCTTAGGTGATTTTCCGACCAAAAAAAAAAAAATTTCGGATGGGTCTCAGACCTTGCCAAAGGATGCTTTAGGTCATCTGAGCGGCCCGTAGCCGCTCGTTTTTCGATTTTGAGCAAGCCACGTCGGCCTGGAGACGGGCTCCCTAGCGCCTGGAGAGACAGGTGGTGGGAAAGGTCAGGGTCGGCTTCCAAGGAGACAAAGGTGGTGGAAAAGGCCAAGGGCGGCTTCCCAGGTGGTCGGAGGGTCAGGGTCGACCCGCCTGGCGAGTTTCAAGTCCTTACGAAAATATTTAAATTTCACGTTTTTGGAAGTCAGGTCGTCCTCGAACGGGCCCCCTTGCGCCCCGAGGACATTGTTAAAAAAGGTCAAGGCGGCTTCTGAGGTGGTTGGAGGGTCAAGGTCGACCCGCCTGGCGAGTTTCAAGTCCTTACGAAAATTTTCACTTTTGACCCCAGACGAGACCCTGGGCTATAGCCTTAGGTGATTTTCCGACCAAAAAAAAAAAAATTTCGGATGGGTCTCAGACCTTGCCAAAGGATGCTTTAGGTCATCTGAGCGGCCCGTAGCCGCTCGTTTTTCGATTTTGAGCAAGCCACGTCGGCCTGGAGACGGGCTCCCTAGCGCCTGGAGAGACAGGTGGTGGGAAAGGTCAGGGTCGGCTTCCAAGGAGACAAAGGTGGTGGAAAAGGTCAAGGGCGGCTTCCCAGGTGGTCGGAGGGTCAGGGTCGACCCGCCTGGCGAGTTTCAAGTCCTTACGAAAATATTTAAATTTCACGTTTTTGGAAGTCAGGTCGTCCTCGAACGGGCCCCCTTGCGCCCCGAGGACATTGTTAAAAAAGGTCAAGGCGGCTTCTGAGGTGGTTGGAGGGTCAAGGTCGACCCGCCTGGCGAGTTTCAAGTCCTTACGAAAATTTTCACTTTTGACCCCAGACGAGACCCTGGGCTATAGCCTTAGGTGATTTTCCGACCAAAAAAAAAAAAATTTCGGATGGGTCTCAGACCTTGCCAAAGGATGCTTTAGGTCATCTGAGCGGCCCGTAGCCGCTCGTTTTTCGATTTTGAGCAAGCCACGTCGGCCTGGAGACGGGCTCCCTAGCGCCTGGAGAGACAGGTGGTGGGAAAGGTCAGGGTCGGCTTCCAAGGAGACAAAGGTGGTGGAAAAGGTCAAGGGCGGCTTCCCAGGTGGTCGGAGGGTCAGGGTCGACCCGCCTGGCGAGTTTCAAGTCCTTACGAAAATATTTAAATTTCACGTTTTTGGAAGTCAGGTCGTCCTCGAACGGGCCCCCTTGCGCCCCGAGGACATTGTTAAAAAAGGTCAAGGCGGATTCTGAGGTGGTTGGAGGGTCAAGGTCGACCCGCCTGGCGAGTTTCAAGTCCTTACGAAAATTTTCACTTTTGACCCCAGACGAGACCCTGGGCTATAGCCTTAGGTGATTTTCCGACCAAAAAAAAAAAAATTTCGGATGGGTCTCAGACCTTGCCAAAGGATGCTTTAGGTCATCTGAGCGGCCCGTAGCCGCTCGTTTTTCGATTTTGAGCAAGCCACGTCGGCCTGGAGACGGGCTCCCTAGCGCCTGGAGAGACAGGTGGTGGGAAAGGTCAGGGTCGGCTTCCAAGGAGACAAAGGTGGTGGAAAAGGTCAAGGGCGGCTTCCCAGGTGGTCGGAGGGTCAGGGTCGACCCGCCTGGCGAGTTTCAAGTCCTTACGAAAATATTTAAATTTCACGTTTTTGGAAGTCAGGTCGTCCTCGAACGGGCCCCCTTGCGCCCCGAGGACATTGTTAAAAAAGGTCAAGGCGGCTTCTGAGGTGGTTGGAGGGTCAAGGTCGACCCGCCTGGCGAGTTTCAAGTCCTTACGAAAATTTTCACTTTTGACCCCAGACGAGACCCTGGGCTATAGCCTTAGGTGATTTTCCGACCAAAAAAAAAAAAATTTCGGATGGGTCTCAGACCTTGCCAAAGGATGCTTTAGGTCATCTGAGCGGCCCGTAGCCGCTCGTTTTTCGATTTTGAGCAAGCCACGTCGGCCTGGAGACGGGCTCCCTAGCGCCTGGAGAGACAGGTGGTGGGAAAGGTCAGGGTCGGCTTCCAAGGAGACAAAGGTGGTGGAAAAGGCCAAGGGCGGCTTCCCAGGTGGTCGGAGGGTCAGGGTCGACCCGCCTGGCGAGTTTCAAGTCCTTACGAAAATATTTAAATTTCACGTTTTTGGAAGTCAGGTCGTCCTCGAACGGGCCCCCTTGCGCCCCGAGGACATTGTTAAAAAAGGTCAAGGCGGCTTCTGAGGTGGTTGGAGGGTCAAGGTCGACCCGCCTGGCGAGTTTCAAGTCCTTACGAAAATTTTCACTTTTGACCCCAGACGAGACCCTGGGCTATAGCCTTAGGTGATTTTCCGACCAAAAAAAAAAAAATTTCGGATGGGTCTCAGACCTTGCCAAAGGATGCTTTAGGTCATCTGAGCGGCCCGTAGCCGCTCGTTTTTCGATTTTGAGCAAGCCACGTCGGCCTGGAGACGGGCTCCCTAGCGCCTGGAGAGACAGGTGGTGGGAAAGGTCAGGGTCGGCTTCCAAGGAGACAAAGGTGGTGGAAAAGGTCAAGGGCGGCTTCCCAGGTGGTCGGAGGGTCAGGGTCGACCCGCCTGGCGAGTTTCAAGTCCTTACGAAAATATTTAAATTTCACGTTTTTGGAAGTCAGGTCGTCCTCGAACGGGCCCCCTTGCGCCCCGAGGACATTGTTAAAAAAGGTCAAGGCGGCTTCTGAGGTGGTTGGAGGGTCAAGGTCGACCCGCCTGGCGAGTTTCAAGTCCTTACGAAAATTTTCACTTTTGACCCCAGACGAGACCCTGGGCTATAGCCTTAGGTGATTTTCCGACCAAAAAAAAAAAAATTTCGGATGGGTCTCAGACCTTGCCAAAGGATGCTTTAGGTCATCTGAGCGGCCCGTAGCCGCTCGTTTTTCGATTTTGAGCAAGCCACGTCGGCCTGGAGACGGGCTCCCTAGCGCCTGGAGAGACAGGTGGTGGGAAAGGTCAGGGTCGGCTTCCAAGGAGACAAAGGTGGTGGAAAAGGCCAAGGGCGGCTTCCCAGGTGGTCGGAGGGTCAGGGTCGACCCGCCTGGCGAGTTTCAAGTCCTTACGAAAATATTTAAATTTCACGTTTTTGGAAGTCAGGTCGTCCTCGAACGGGCCCCCTTGCGCCCCGAGGACATTGTTAAAAAAGGTCAAGGCGGCTTCTGAGGTGGTTGGAGGGTCAAGGTCGACCCGCCTGGCGAGTTTCAAGTCCTTACGAAAATTTTCACTTTTGACCCCAGACGAGACCCTGGGCTATAGCCTTAGGTGATTTTCCGACCAAAAAAAAAAAAATTTCGGATGGGTCTCAGACCTTGCCAAAGGATGCTTTAGGTCATCTGAGCGGCCCGTAGCCGCTCGTTTTTCGATTTTGAGCAAGCCACGTCGGCCTGGAGACGGGCTCCCTAGCGCCTGGAGAGACAGGTGGTGGGAAAGGTCAGGGTCGGCTTCCAAGGAGACAAAGGTGGTGGAAAAGGTCAAGGGCGGCTTCCCAGGTGGTCGGAGGGTCAGGGTCGACCCGCCTGGCGAGTTTCAAGTCCTTACGAAAATATTTAAATTTCACGTTTTTGGAAGTCAGGTCGTCCTCGAACGGGCCCCCTTGCGCCCCGAGGACATTGTTAAAAAAGGTCAAGGCGGCTTCTGAGGTGGTTGGAGGGTCAAGGTCGACCCGCCTGGCGAGTTTCAAGTCCTTACGAAAATTTTCACTTTTGACCCCAGACGAGACCCTGGGCTATAGCCTTAGGTGATTTTCCGACCAAAAAAAAAAAAATTTCGGATGGGTCTCAGACCTTGCCAAAGGATGCTTTAGGTCATCTGAGCGGCCCGTAGCCGCTCGTTTTTCGATTTTGAGCAAGCCACGTCGGCCTGGAGACGGGCTCCCTAGCGCCTGGAGAGACAGGTGGTGGGAAAGGTCAGGGTCGGCTTCCAAGGAGACAAAGGTGGTGGAAAAGGTCAAGGGCGGCTTCCCAGGTGGTCGGAGGGTCAGGGTCGACCCGCCTGGCGAGTTTCAAGTCCTTACGAAAATATTTAAATTTCACGTTTTTGGAAGTCAGGTCGTCCTCGAACGGGCCCCCTTGCGCCCCGAGGACATTGTTAAAAAAGGTCAAGGCGGCTTCTGAGGTGGTTGGAGGGTCAAGGTCGACCCGCCTGGCGAGTTTCAAGTCCTTACGAAAATTTTCACTTTTGACCCCAGACGAGACCCTGGGCTATAGCCTTAGGTGATTTTCCGACCAAAAAAAAAAAAATTTCGGATGGGTCTCAGACCTTGCCAAAGGATGCTTTAGGTCATCTGAGCGGCCCGTAGCCGCTCGTTTTTCGATTTTGAGCAAGCCACGTCGGCCTGGAGACGGGCTCCCTAGCGCCTGGAGAGACAGGTGGTGGGAAAGGTCAGGGTCGGCTTCCAAGGAGACAAAGGTGGTGGAAAAGGTCAAGGGCGGCTTCCCAGGTGGTCGGAGGGTCAGGGTCGACCCGCCTGGCGAGTTTCAAGTCCTTACGAAAATATTTAAATTTCACGTTTTTGGAAGTCAGGTCGTCCTCGAACGGGCCCCCTTGCGCCCCGAGGACATTGTTAAAAAAGGTCAAGGCGGCTTCTGAGGTGGTTGGAGGGTCAAGGTCGACCCGCCTGGCGAGTTTCAAGTCCTTACGAAAATTTTCACTTTTGACCCCAGACGAGACCCTGGGCTATAGCCTTAGGTGATTTTCCGACCAAAAAAAAAAAAATTTCGGATGGGTCTCAGACCTTGCCAAAGGATGCTTTAGGTCATCTGAGCGGCCCGTAGCCGCTCGTTTTTCGATTTTGAGCAAGCCACGTCGGCCTGGAGACGGGCTCCCTAGCGCCTGGAGAGACAGGTGGTGGGAAAGGTCAGGGTCGGCTTCCAAGGAGACAAAGGTGGTGGAAAAGGCCAAGGGCGGCTTCCCAGGTGGTCGGAGGGTCAGGGTCGACCCGCCTGGCGAGTTTCAAGTCCTTACGAAAATATTTAAATTTCACGTTTTTGGAAGTCAGGTCGTCCTCGAACGGGCCCCCTTGCGCCCCGAGGACATTGTTAAAAAAGGTCAAGGCGGCTTCTGAGGTGGTTGGAGGGTCAAGGTCGACCCGCCTGGCGAGTTTCAAGTCCTTACGAAAATTTTCACTTTTGACCCCAGACGAGACCCTGGGCTATAGCCTTAGGTGATTTTCCGACCAAAAAAAAAAAAATTTCGGATGGGTCTCAGACCTTGCCAAAGGATGCTTTAGGTCATCTGAGCGGCCCGTAGCCGCTCGTTTTTCGATTTTGAGCAAGCCACGTCGGCCTGGAGACGGGCTCCCTAGCGCCTGGAGAGACAGGTGGTGGGAAAGGTCAGGGTCGGCTTCCAAGGAGACAAAGGTGGTGGAAAAGGTCAAGGGCGGCTTCCCAGGTGGTCGGAGGGTCAGGGTCGACCCGCCTGGCGAGTTTCAAGTCCTTACGAAAATATTTAAATTTCACGTTTTTGGAAGTCAGGTCGTCCTCGAACGGGCCCCCTTGCGCCCCGAGGACATTGTTAAAAAAGGTCAAGGCGGCTTCTGAGGTGGTTGGAGGGTCAAGGTCGACCCGCCTGGCGAGTTTCAAGTCCTTACGAAAATTTTCACTTTTGACCCCAGACGAGACCCTGGGCTATAGCCTTAGGTGATTTTCCGACCAAAAAAAAAAAAATTTCGGATGGGTCTCAGACCTTGCCAAAGGATGCTTTAGGTCATCTGAGCGGCCCGTAGCCGCTCGTTTTTCGATTTTGAGCAAGCCACGTCGGCCTGGAGACGGGCTCCCTAGCGCCTGGAGAGACAGGTGGTGGGAAAGGTCAGGGTCGGCTTCCAAGGAGACAAAGGTGGTGGAAAAGGTCAAGGGCGGCTTCCCAGGTGGTCGGAGGGTCAGGGTCGACCCGCCTGGCGAGTTTCAAGTCCTTACGAAAATATTTAAATTTCACGTTTTTGGAAGTCAGGTCGTCCTCGAACGGGCCCCCTTGCGCCCCGAGGACATTGTTAAAAAAGGTCAAGGCGGCTTCTGAGGTGGTTGGAGGGTCAAGGTCGACCCGCCTGGCGAGTTTCAAGTCCTTACGAAAATTTTCACTTTTGACCCCAGACGAGACCCTGGGCTATAGCCTTAGGTGATTTTCCGACCAAAAAAAAAAAAATTTCGGATGGGTCTCAGACCTTGCCAAAGGATGCTTTAGGTCATCTGAGCGGCCCGTAGCCGCTCGTTTTTCGATTTTGAGCAAGCCACGTCGGCCTGGAGACGGGCTCCCTAGCGCCTGGAGAGACAGGTGGTGGGAAAGGTCAGGGTCGGCTTCCAAGGAGACAAAGGTGGTGGAAAAGGTCAAGGGCGGCTTCCCAGGTGGTCGGAGGGTCAGGGTCGACCCGCCTGGCGAGTTTCAAGTCCTTACGAAAATATTTAAATTTCACGTTTTTGGAAGTCAGGTCGTCCTCGAACGGGCCCCCTTGCGCCCCGAGGACATTGTTAAAAAAGGTCAAGGCGGCTTCTGAGGTGGTTGGAGGGTCAAGGTCGACCCGCCTGGCGAGTTTCAAGTCCTTACGAAAATTTTCACTTTTGACCCCAGACGAGACCCTGGGCTATAGCCTTAGGTGATTTTCCGACCAAAAAAAAAAAAATTTCGGATGGGTCTCAGACCTTGCCAAAGGATGCTTTAGGTCATCTGAGCGGCCCGTAGCCGCTCGTTTTTCGATTTTGAGCAAGCCACGTCGGCCTGGAGACGGGCTCCCTAGCGCCTGGAGAGACAGGTGGTGGGAAAGGTCAGGGTCGGCTTCCAAGGAGACAAAGGTGGTGGAAAAGGCCAAGGGCGGCTTCCCAGGTGGTCGGAGGGTCAGGGTCGACCCGCCTGGCGAGTTTCAAGTCCTTACGAAAATATTTAAATTTCACGTTTTTGGAAGTCAGGTCGTCCTCGAACGGGCCCCCTTGCGCCCCGAGGACATTGTTAAAAAAGGTCAAGGCGGCTTCTGAGGTGGTTGGAGGGTCAAGGTCGACCCGCCTGGCGAGTTTCAAGTCCTTACGAAAATTTTCACTTTTGACCCCAGACGAGACCCTGGGCTATAGCCTTAGGTGATTTTCCGACCAAAAAAAAAAAAATTTCGGATGGGTCTCAGACCTTGCCAAAGGATGCTTTAGGTCATCTGAGCGGCCCGTAGCCGCTCGTTTTTCGATTTTGAGCAAGCCACGTCGGCCTGGAGACGGGCTCCCTAGCGCCTGGAGAGACAGGTGGTGGGAAAGGTCAGGGTCGGCTTCCAAGGAGACAAAGGTGGTGGAAAAGGTCAAGGGCGGCTTCCCAGGTGGTCGGAGGGTCAGGGTCGACCCGCCTGGCGAGTTTCAAGTCCTTACGAAAATATTTAAATTTCACGTTTTTGGAAGTCAGGTCGTCCTCGAACGGGCCCCCTTGCGCCCCGAGGACATTGTTAAAAAAGGTCAAGGCGGCTTCTGAGGTGGTTGGAGGGTCAAGGTCGACCCGCCTGGCGAGTTTCAAGTCCTTACGAAAATTTTCACTTTTGACCCCAGACGAGACCCTGGGCTATAGCCTTAGGTGATTTTCCGACCAAAAAAAAAAAAATTTCGGATGGGTCTCAGACCTTGCCAAAGGATGCTTTAGGTCATCTGAGCGGCCCGTAGCCGCTCGTTTTTCGATTTTGAGCAAGCCACGTCGGCCTGGAGACGGGCTCCCTAGCGCCTGGAGAGACAGGTGGTGGGAAAGGTCAGGGTCGGCTTCCAAGGAGACAAAGGTGGTGGAAAAGGCCAAGGGCGGCTTCCCAGGTGGTCGGAGGGTCAGGGTCGACCCGCCTGGCGAGTTTCAAGTCCTTACGAAAATATTTAAATTTCACGTTTTTGGAAGTCAGGTCGTCCTCGAACGGGCCCCCTTGCGCCCCGAGGACATTGTTAAAAAAGGTCAAGGCGGCTTCTGAGGTGGTTGGAGGGTCAAGGTCGACCCGCCTGGCGAGTTTCAAGTCCTTACGAAAATTTTCACTTTTGACCCCAGACGAGACCCTGGGCTATAGCCTTAGGTGATTTTCCGACCAAAAAAAAAAAAATTTCGGATGGGTCTCAGACCTTGCCAAAGGATGCTTTAGGTCATCTGAGCGGCCCGTAGCCGCTCGTTTTTCGATTTTGAGCAAGCCACGTCGGCCTGGAGACGGGCTCCCTAGCGCCTGGAGAGACAGGTGGTGGGAAAGGTCAGGGTCGGCTTCCAAGGAGACAAAGGTGGTGGAAAAGGTCAAGGGCGGCTTCCCAGGTGGTCGGAGGGTCAGGGTCGACCCGCCTGGCGAGTTTCAAGTCCTTACGAAAATATTTAAATTTCACGTTTTTGGAAGTCAGGTCGTCCTCGAACGGGCCCCCTTGCGCCCCGAGGACATTGTTAAAAAAGGTCAAGGCGGCTTCTGAGGTGGTTGGAGGGTCAAGGTCGACCCGCCTGGCGAGTTTCAAGTCCTTACGAAAATTTTCACTTTTGACCCCAGACGAGACCCTGGGCTATAGCCTTAGGTGATTTTCCGACCAAAAAAAAAAAAATTTCGGATGGGTCTCAGACCTTGCCAAAGGATGCTTTAGGTCATCTGAGCGGCCCGTAGCCGCTCGTTTTTCGATTTTGAGCAAGCCACGTCGGCCTGGAGACGGGCTCCCTAGCGCCTGGAGAGACAGGTGGTGGGAAAGGTCAGGGTCGGCTTCCAAGGAGACAAAGGTGGTGGAAAAGGTCAAGGGCGGCTTCCCAGGTGGTCGGAGGGTCAGGGTCGACCCGCCTGGCGAGTTTCAAGTCCTTACGAAAATATTTAAATTTCACGTTTTTGGAAGTCAGGTCGTCCTCGAACGGGCCCCCTTGCGCCCCGAGGACATTGTTAAAAAAGGTCAAGGCGGCTTCTGAGGTGGTTGGAGGGTCAAGGTCGACCCGCCTGGCGAGTTTCAAGTCCTTACGAAAATTTTCACTTTTGACCCCAGACGAGACCCTGGGCTATAGCCTTAGGTGATTTTCCGACCAAAAAAAAAAAAATTTCGGATGGGTCTCAGACCTTGCCAAAGGATGCTTTAGGTCATCTGAGCGGCCCGTAGCCGCTCGTTTTTCGATTTTGAGCAAGCCACGTCGGCCTGGAGACGGGCTCCCTAGCGCCTGGAGAGACAGGTGGTGGGAAAGGTCAGGGTCGGCTTCCAAGGAGACAAAGGTGGTGGAAAAGGTCAAGGGCGGCTTCCCAGGTGGTCGGAGGGTCAGGGTCGACCCGCCTGGCGAGTTTCAAGTCCTTACGAAAATATTTAAATTTCACGTTTTTGGAAGTCAGGTCGTCCTCGAACGGGCCCCCTTGCGCCCCGAGGACATTGTTAAAAAAGGTCAAGGCGGCTTCTGAGGTGGTTGGAGGGTCAAGGTCGACCCGCCTGGCGAGTTTCAAGTCCTTACGAAAATTTTCACTTTTGACCCCAGACGAGACCCTGGGCTATAGCCTTAGGTGATTTTCCGACCAAAAAAAAAAAAATTTCGGATGGGTCTCAGACCTTGCCAAAGGATGCTTTAGGTCATCTGAGCGGCCCGTAGCCGCTCGTTTTTCGATTTTGAGCAAGCCACGTCGGCCTGGAGACGGGCTCCCTAGCGCCTGGAGAGACAGGTGGTGGGAAAGGTCAGGGTCGGCTTCCAAGGAGACAAAGGTGGTGGAAAAGGCCAAGGGCGGCTTCCCAGGTGGTCGGAGGGTCAGGGTCGACCCGCCTGGCGAGTTTCAAGTCCTTACGAAAATATTTAAATTTCACGTTTTTGGAAGTCAGGTCGTCCTCGAACGGGCCCCCTTGCGCCCCGAGGACATTGTTAAAAAAGGTCAAGGCGGCTTCTGAGGTGGTTGGAGGGTCAAGGTCGACCCGCCTGGCGAGTTTCAAGTCCTTACGAAAATTTTCACTTTTGACCCCAGACGAGACCCTGGGCTATAGCCTTAGGTGATTTTCCGACCAAAAAAAAAAAAATTTCGGATGGGTCTCAGACCTTGCCAAAGGATGCTTTAGGTCATCTGAGCGGCCCGTAGCCGCTCGTTTTTCGATTTTGAGCAAGCCACGTCGGCCTGGAGACGGGCTCCCTAGCGCCTGGAGAGACAGGTGGTGGGAAAGGTCAGGGTCGGCTTCCAAGGAGACAAAGGTGGTGGAAAAGGTCAAGGGCGGCTTCCCAGGTGGTCGGAGGGTCAGGGTCGACCCGCCTGGCGAGTTTCAAGTCCTTACGAAAATATTTAAATTTCACGTTTTTGGAAGTCAGGTCGTCCTCGAACGGGCCCCCTTGCGCCCCGAGGACATTGTTAAAAAAGGTCAAGGCGGCTTCTGAGGTGGTTGGAGGGTCAAGGTCGACCCGCCTGGCGAGTTTCAAGTCCTTACGAAAATTTTCACTTTTGACCCCAGACGAGACCCTGGGCTATAGCCTTAGGTGATTTTCCGACCAAAAAAAAAAAAATTTCGGATGGGTCTCAGACCTTGCCAAAGGATGCTTTAGGTCATCTGAGCGGCCCGTAGCCGCTCGTTTTTCGATTTTGAGCAAGCCACGTCGGCCTGGAGACGGGCTCCCTAGCGCCTGGAGAGACAGGTGGTGGGAAAGGTCAGGGTCGGCTTCCAAGGAGACAAAGGTGGTGGAAAAGGTCAAGGGCGGCTTCCCAGGTGGTCGGAGGGTCAGGGTCGACCCGCCTGGCGAGTTTCAAGTCCTTACGAAAATATTTAAATTTCACGTTTTTGGAAGTCAGGTCGTCCTCGAACGGGCCCCCTTGCGCCCCGAGGACATTGTTAAAAAAGGTCAAGGCGGCTTCTGAGGTGGTTGGAGGGTCAAGGTCGACCCGCCTGGCGAGTTTCAAGTCCTTACGAAAATTTTCACTTTTGACCCCAGACGAGACCCTGGGCTATAGCCTTAGGTGATTTTCCGACCAAAAAAAAAAAAATTTCGGATGGGTCTCAGACCTTGCCAAAGGATGCTTTAGGTCATCTGAGCGGCCCGTAGCCGCTCGTTTTTCGATTTTGAGCAAGCCACGTCGGCCTGGAGACGGGCTCCCTAGCGCCTGGAGAGACAGGTGGTGGGAAAGGTCAGGGTCGGCTTCCAAGGAGACAAAGGTGGTGGAAAAGGTCAAGGGCGGCTTCCCAGGTGGTCGGAGGGTCAGGGTCGACCCGCCTGGCGAGTTTCAAGTCCTTACGAAAATATTTAAATTTCACGTTTTTGGAAGTCAGGTCGTCCTCGAACGGGCCCCCTTGCGCCCCGAGGACATTGTTAAAAAAGGTCAAGGCGGCTTCTGAGGTGGTTGGAGGGTCAAGGTCGACCCGCCTGGCGAGTTTCAAGTCCTTACGAAAATTTTCACTTTTGACCCCAGACGAGACCCTGGGCTATAGCCTTAGGTGATTTTCCGACCAAAAAAAAAAAAATTTCGGATGGGTCTCAGACCTTGCCAAAGGATGCTTTAGGTCATCTGAGCGGCCCGTAGCCGCTCGTTTTTCGATTTTGAGCAAGCCACGTCGGCCTGGAGACGGGCTCCCTAGCGCCTGGAGAGACAGGTGGTGGGAAAGGTCAGGGTCGGCTTCCAAGGAGACAAAGGTGGTGGAAAAGGCCAAGGGCGGCTTCCCAGGTGGTCGGAGGGTCAGGGTCGACCCGCCTGGCGAGTTTCAAGTCCTTACGAAAATATTTAAATTTCACGTTTTTGGAAGTCAGGTCGTCCTCGAACGGGCCCCCTTGCGCCCCGAGGACATTGTTAAAAAAGGTCAAGGCGGCTTCTGAGGTGGTTGGAGGGTCAAGGTCGACCCGCCTGGCGAGTTTCAAGTCCTTACGAAAATTTTCACTTTTGACCCCAGACGAGACCCTGGGCTATAGCCTTAGGTGATTTTCCGACCAAAAAAAAAAAAATTTCGGATGGGTCTCAGACCTTGCCAAAGGATGCTTTAGGTCATCTGAGCGGCCCGTAGCCGCTCGTTTTTCGATTTTGAGCAAGCCACGTCGGCCTGGAGACGGGCTCCCTAGCGCCTGGAGAGACAGGTGGTGGGAAAGGTCAGGGTCGGCTTCCAAGGAGACAAAGGTGGTGGAAAAGGTCAAGGGCGGCTTCCCAGGTGGTCGGAGGGTCAGGGTCGACCCGCCTGGCGAGTTTCAAGTCCTTACGAAAATATTTAAATTTCACGTTTTTGGAAGTCAGGTCGTCCTCGAACGGGCCCCCTTGCGCCCCGAGGACATTGTTAAAAAAGGTCAAGGCGGCTTCTGAGGTGGTTGGAGGGTCAAGGTCGACCCGCCTGGCGAGTTTCAAGTCCTTACGAAAATTTTCACTTTTGACCCCAGACGAGACCCTGGGCTATAGCCTTAGGTGATTTTCCGACCAAAAAAAAAAAAATTTCGGATGGGTCTCAGACCTTGCCAAAGGATGCTTTAGGTCATCTGAGCGGCCCGTAGCCGCTCGTTTTTCGATTTTGAGCAAGCCACGTCGGCCTGGAGACGGGCTCCCTAGCGCCTGGAGAGACAGGTGGTGGGAAAGGTCAGGGTCGGCTTCCAAGGAGACAAAGGTGGTGGAAAAGGCCAAGGGCGGCTTCCCAGGTGGTCGGAGGGTCAGGGTCGACCCGCCTGGCGAGTTTCAAGTCCTTACGAAAATATTTAAATTTCACGTTTTTGGAAGTCAGGTCGTCCTCGAACGGGCCCCCTTGCGCCCCGAGGACATTGTTAAAAAAGGTCAAGGCGGCTTCTGAGGTGGTTGGAGGGTCAAGGTCGACCCGCCTGGCGAGTTTCAAGTCCTTACGAAAATTTTCACTTTTGACCCCAGACGAGACCCTGGGCTATAGCCTTAGGTGATTTTCCGACCAAAAAAAAAAAAATTTCGGATGGGTCTCAGACCTTGCCAAAGGATGCTTTAGGTCATCTGAGCGGCCCGTAGCCGCTCGTTTTTCGATTTTGAGCAAGCCACGTCGGCCTGGAGACGGGCTCCCTAGCGCCTGGAGAGACAGGTGGTGGGAAAGGTCAGGGTCGGCTTCCAAGGAGACAAAGGTGGTGGAAAAGGTCAAGGGCGGCTTCCCAGGTGGTCGGAGGGTCAGGGTCGACCCGCCTGGCGAGTTTCAAGTCCTTACGAAAATATTTAAATTTCACGTTTTTGGAAGTCAGGTCGTCCTCGAACGGGCCCCCTTGCGCCCCGAGGACATTGTTAAAAAAGGTCAAGGCGGCTTCTGAGGTGGTTGGAGGGTCAAGGTCGACCCGCCTGGCGAGTTTCAAGTCCTTACGAAAATTTTCACTTTTGACCCCAGACGAGACCCTGGGCTATAGCCTTAGGTGATTTTCCGACCAAAAAAAAAAAAATTTCGGATGGGTCTCAGACCTTGCCAAAGGATGCTTTAGGTCATCTGAGCGGCCCGTAGCCGCTCGTTTTTCGATTTTGAGCAAGCCACGTCGGCCTGGAGACGGGCTCCCTAGCGCCTGGAGAGACAGGTGGTGGGAAAGGTCAGGGTCGGCTTCCAAGGAGACAAAGGTGGTGGAAAAGGTCAAGGGCGGCTTCCCAGGTGGTCGGAGGGTCAGGGTCGACCCGCCTGGCGAGTTTCAAGTCCTTACGAAAATATTTAAATTTCACGTTTTTGGAAGTCAGGTCGTCCTCGAACGGGCCCCCTTGCGCCCCGAGGACATTGTTAAAAAAGGTCAAGGCGGCTTCTGAGGTGGTTGGAGGGTCAAGGTCGACCCGCCTGGCGAGTTTCAAGTCCTTACGAAAATTTTCACTTTTGACCCCAGACGAGACCCTGGGCTATAGCCTTAGGTGATTTTCCGACCAAAAAAAAAAAAATTTCGGATGGGTCTCAGACCTTGCCAAAGGATGCTTTAGGTCATCTGAGCGGCCCGTAGCCGCTCGTTTTTCGATTTTGAGCAAGCCACGTCGGCCTGGAGACGGGCTCCCTAGCGCCTGGAGAGACAGGTGGTGGGAAAGGTCAGGGTCGGCTTCCAAGGAGACAAAGGTGGTGGAAAAGGTCAAGGGCGGCTTCCCAGGTGGTCGGAGGGTCAGGGTCGACCCGCCTGGCGAGTTTCAAGTCCTTACGAAAATATTTAAATTTCACGTTTTTGGAAGTCAGGTCGTCCTCGAACGGGCCCCCTTGCGCCCCGAGGACATTGTTAAAAAAGGTCAAGGCGGCTTCTGAGGTGGTTGGAGGGTCAAGGTCGACCCGCCTGGCGAGTTTCAAGTCCTTACGAAAATTTTCACTTTTGACCCCAGACGAGACCCTGGGCTATAGCCTTAGGTGATTTTCCGACCAAAAAAAAAAAAATTTCGGATGGGTCTCAGACCTTGCCAAAGGATGCTTTAGGTCATCTGAGCGGCCCGTAGCCGCTCGTTTTTCGATTTTGAGCAAGCCACGTCGGCCTGGAGACGGGCTCCCTAGCGCCTGGAGAGACAGGTGGTGGGAAAGGTCAGGGTCGGCTTCCAAGGAGACAAAGGTGGTGGAAAAGGCCAAGGGCGGCTTCCCAGGTGGTCGGAGGGTCAGGGTCGACCCGCCTGGCGAGTTTCAAGTCCTTACGAAAATATTTAAATTTCACGTTTTTGGAAGTCAGGTCGTCCTCGAACGGGCCCCCTTGCGCCCCGAGGACATTGTTAAAAAAGGTCAAGGCGGCTTCTGAGGTGGTTGGAGGGTCAAGGTCGACCCGCCTGGCGAGTTTCAAGTCCTTACGAAAATTTTCACTTTTGACCCCAGACGAGACCCTGGGCTATAGCCTTAGGTGATTTTCCGACCAAAAAAAAAAAAATTTCGGATGGGTCTCAGACCTTGCCAAAGGATGCTTTAGGTCATCTGAGCGGCCCGTAGCCGCTCGTTTTTCGATTTTGAGCAAGCCACGTCGGCCTGGAGACGGGCTCCCTAGCGCCTGGAGAGACAGGTGGTGGGAAAGGTCAGGGTCGGCTTCCAAGGAGACAAAGGTGGTGGAAAAGGTCAAGGGCGGCTTCCCAGGTGGTCGGAGGGTCAGGGTCGACCCGCCTGGCGAGTTTCAAGTCCTTACGAAAATATTTAAATTTCACGTTTTTGGAAGTCAGGTCGTCCTCGAACGGGCCCCCTTGCGCCCCGAGGACATTGTTAAAAAAGGTCAAGGCGGCTTCTGAGGTGGTTGGAGGGTCAAGGTCGACCCGCCTGGCGAGTTTCAAGTCCTTACGAAAATTTTCACTTTTGACCCCAGACGAGACCCTGGGCTATAGCCTTAGGTGATTTTCCGACCAAAAAAAAAAAAATTTCGGATGGGTCTCAGACCTTGCCAAAGGATGCTTTAGGTCATCTGAGCGGCCCGTAGCCGCTCGTTTTTCGATTTTGAGCAAGCCACGTCGGCCTGGAGACGGGCTCCCTAGCGCCTGGAGAGACAGGTGGTGGGAAAGGTCAGGGTCGGCTTCCAAGGAGACAAAGGTGGTGGAAAAGGCCAAGGGCGGCTTCCCAGGTGGTCGGAGGGTCAGGGTCGACCCGCCTGGCGAGTTTCAAGTCCTTACGAAAATATTTAAATTTCACGTTTTTGGAAGTCAGGTCGTCCTCGAACGGGCCCCCTTGCGCCCCGAGGACATTGTTAAAAAAGGTCAAGGCGGCTTCTGAGGTGGTTGGAGGGTCAAGGTCGACCCGCCTGGCGAGTTTCAAGTCCTTACGAAAATTTTCACTTTTGACCCCAGACGAGACCCTGGGCTATAGCCTTAGGTGATTTTCCGACCAAAAAAAAAAAAATTTCGGATGGGTCTCAGACCTTGCCAAAGGATGCTTTAGGTCATCTGAGCGGCCCGTAGCCGCTCGTTTTTCGATTTTGAGCAAGCCACGTCGGCCTGGAGACGGGCTCCCTAGCGCCTGGAGAGACAGGTGGTGGGAAAGGTCAGGGTCGGCTTCCAAGGAGACAAAGGTGGTGGAAAAGGTCAAGGGCGGCTTCCCAGGTGGTCGGAGGGTCAGGGTCGACCCGCCTGGCGAGTTTCAAGTCCTTACGAAAATATTTAAATTTCACGTTTTTGGAAGTCAGGTCGTCCTCGAACGGGCCCCCTTGCGCCCCGAGGACATTGTTAAAAAAGGTCAAGGCGGCTTCTGAGGTGGTTGGAGGGTCAAGGTCGACCCGCCTGGCGAGTTTCAAGTCCTTACGAAAATTTTCACTTTTGACCCCAGACGAGACCCTGGGCTATAGCCTTAGGTGATTTTCCGACCAAAAAAAAAAAAATTTCGGATGGGTCTCAGACCTTGCCAAAGGATGCTTTAGGTCATCTGAGCGGCCCGTAGCCGCTCGTTTTTCGATTTTGAGCAAGCCACGTCGGCCTGGAGACGGGCTCCCTAGCGCCTGGAGAGACAGGTGGTGGGAAAGGTCAGGGTCGGCTTCCAAGGAGACAAAGGTGGTGGAAAAGGTCAAGGGCGGCTTCCCAGGTGGTCGGAGGGTCAGGGTCGACCCGCCTGGCGAGTTTCAAGTCCTTACGAAAATATTTAAATTTCACGTTTTTGGAAGTCAGGTCGTCCTCGAACGGGCCCCCTTGCGCCCCGAGGACATTGTTAAAAAAGGTCAAGGCGGCTTCTGAGGTGGTTGGAGGGTCAAGGTCGACCCGCCTGGCGAGTTTCAAGTCCTTACGAAAATTTTCACTTTTGACCCCAGACGAGACCCTGGGCTATAGCCTTAGGTGATTTTCCGACCAAAAAAAAAAAAATTTCGGATGGGTCTCAGACCTTGCCAAAGGATGCTTTAGGTCATCTGAGCGGCCCGTAGCCGCTCGTTTTTCGATTTTGAGCAAGCCACGTCGGCCTGGAGACGGGCTCCCTAGCGCCTGGAGAGACAGGTGGTGGGAAAGGTCAGGGTCGGCTTCCAAGGAGACAAAGGTGGTGGAAAAGGTCAAGGGCGGCTTCCCAGGTGGTCGGAGGGTCAGGGTCGACCCGCCTGGCGAGTTTCAAGTCCTTACGAAAATATTTAAATTTCACGTTTTTGGAAGTCAGGTCGTCCTCGAACGGGCCCCCTTGCGCCCCGAGGACATTGTTAAAAAAGGTCAAGGCGGCTTCTGAGGTGGTTGGAGGGTCAAGGTCGACCCGCCTGGCGAGTTTCAAGTCCTTACGAAAATTTTCACTTTTGACCCCAGACGAGACCCTGGGCTATAGCCTTAGGTGATTTTCCGACCAAAAAAAAAAAAATTTCGGATGGGTCTCAGACCTTGCCAAAGGATGCTTTAGGTCATCTGAGCGGCCCGTAGCCGCTCGTTTTTCGATTTTGAGCAAGCCACGTCGGCCTGGAGACGGGCTCCCTAGCGCCTGGAGAGACAGGTGGTGGGAAAGGTCAGGGTCGGCTTCCAAGGAGACAAAGGTGGTGGAAAAGGCCAAGGGCGGCTTCCCAGGTGGTCGGAGGGTCAGGGTCGACCCGCCTGGCGAGTTTCAAGTCCTTACGAAAATATTTAAATTTCACGTTTTTGGAAGTCAGGTCGTCCTCGAACGGGCCCCTTGCGCCCCGAGGACATTGTTAAAAAAGGTCAAGGCGGCTTCTGAGGTGGTTGGAGGGTCAAGGTCGACCCGCCTGGCGAGTTTCAAGTCCTTACGAAAATTTTCACTTTTGACCCCAGACGAGACCCTGGGCTATAGCCTTAGGTGATTTTCCGACCAAAAAAAAAAAAATTTCGGATGGGTCTCAGACCTTGCCAAAGGATGCTTTAGGTCATCTGAGCGGCCCGTAGCCGCTCGTTTTTCGATTTTGAGCAAGCCACGTCGGCCTGGAGACGGGCTCCCTAGCGCCTGAGAGACAGGTGGTGGGAAAGGTCAGGGTCGGCTTCCAAGGAGACAAAGGTGGTGGAAAAGGTCAAGGGCGGCTTCCCAGGTGGTCGGAGGGTCAGGGTCGACCCGCCTGGCGAGTTTCAAGTCCTTACGAAAATATTTAAATTTCACGTTTTTGGAAGTCAGGTCGTCCTCGAACGGGCCCCCTTGCGCCCCGAGGACATTGTTAAAAAAGGTCAAGGCGGCTTCTGAGGTGGTTGGAGGGTCAAGGTCGACCCGCCTGGCGAGTTCAAGTCCTTACGAAATTTTCACTTTTGACCCCAGACGAGACCCTGGGCTATAGCCTTAGGTGATTTTCCGACCAAAAAAAAAAAATTTCGGATGGGTCTCAGACCTTGCCAAAGGATGCTTTAGGTCATCTGAGCGGCCCGTAGCCGCTCGTTTTTCGATTTTGAGCAAGCCACGTCGGCCTGGAGACGGGCTCCCTAGCGCCTGGAGAGACAGGTGGTGGGAAAGGTCAGGGTCGGCTTCCAAGGAGACAAAGGTGGTGGAAAAGGTCAAGGGCGGCTTCCAGGTGGTCGGAGGGTCAGGGTCGACCCGCCTGGCGAGTTTCAAGTCCTTACGAAAATATTTAAATTTCACGTTTTTGGAAGTCAGGTCGTCCTCGAACGGGCCCCCTTGCGCCCCGAGGACATTGTTAAAAAAGGTCAAGGCGGCTTCTGAGGTGGTTGGAGGGTCAAGGTCGACCCGCCTGGCGAGTTTCAAGTCCTTACGAAAATTTTCACTTTTGACCCCAGACGAGACCCTGGGCTATAGCCTTAGGTGATTTTCCGACCAAAAAAAAAAAAATTTCGGATGGGTCTCAGACCTTGCCAAAGGATGCTTTAGGTCATCTGAGCGGCCCCGTAGCCGCTCGTTTTTCGATTTTGAGCAAGCCACGTCGGCCTGGAGACGGGCTCCCTAGCGCCTGGAGAGACAGGTGGTGGGAAAGGTCAGGGTCGGCTTCCAAGGAGACAAAGGTGGTGGAAAAGGTCAAGGGCGGCTTCCCAGGTGGTCGGAGGGTCAGGGTCGACCCGCCTGGCGAGTTTCAAGTCCTTACGAAAATATTTAAATTTCACGTTTTTGGAAGTCAGGTCGTCCTCGAACGGGCCCCCTTGCGCCCCGAGGACATTGTTAAAAAAGGTCAAGGCGGCTTCTGAGGTGGTTGGAGGGTCAAGGTCGACCCGCCTGGCGAGTTTCAAGTCCTTACGAAAATTTTCACTTTTGACCCCAGACGAGACCCTGGCTATAGCCTTAGGTGATTTTCCGACCAAAAAAAAAAAAATTTTCGGATGGGTCTCAGACCTTGCCAAAGGATGCTTTAGGTCATCTGAGCGGCCCGTAGCCGCTCGTTTTTCGATTTTGAGCAAGCCACGTCGGCCTGGAGACGGGCTCCCTAGCGCCTGGAGAGACAGGTGGTGGGAAAGGTCAGGGTCGGCTTCCAAGGAGACAAAGGTGGTGGAAAAGGCCAAGGGCGGCTTCCCAGGTGGTCGGAGGGTCAGGGTCGACCCGCCTGGCGAGTTTCAAGTCCTTACGAAATATTTAAATTTCACGTTTTTGGAAGTCAGGTCGTCCTCGAACGGGCCCCCTTGCGCCCCGAGGACATTGTTAAAAAAGGTCAAGGCGGCTTCTGAGGTGGTTGGAGGGTCAAGGTCGACCCGCCTGGCGAGTTTCAAGTCCTTACGAAAATTTTCACTTTTGACCCCAGACGAGACCCTGGGCTATAGCCTTAGGTGATTTTCCGACCAAAAAAAAAAAATTTCGGATGGGTCTCAGACCTTGCCAAAGGATGCTTTAGGTCATCTGAGCGGCCCGTAGCCGCTCGTTTTTCGATTTTGAGCAAGCCACGTCGGCCTGGAGACGGGCTCCCTAGCGCCTGGAGAGACAGGTGGTGGGAAAGGTCAGGGTCGGCTTCCAAGGAGACAAAGGTGGTGGAAAAGGTCAAGGGCGGCTTCCCAGGTGGTCGGAGGGTCAGGGTCGACCCGCCTGGCGAGTTTCAAGTCCTTACGAAAATATTTAAATTTCACGTTTTTGGAAGTCAGGTCGTCCTCGAACGGGCCCCCTTGCGCCCCGAGGACATGTTAAAAAAGGTCAAGGCGGCTTCTGAGGTGGTTGGAGGGTCAAGGTCGACCCGCCTGGCGAGTTTCAAGTCCTTACGAAAATTTTCACTTTTGACCCCAGACGAGACCCTGGGCTATAGCCTTAGGTGATTTTCCGACCAAAAAAAAAAAAATTTCGGATGGGTCTCAGACCTTGCCAAAGGATGCTTTAGGTCATCTGAGCGGCCCGTAGCCGCTCGTTTTTCGATTTTGAGCAAGCCACGTCGGCCTGGAGACGGGCTCCCTAGCGCCTGGAGAGACAGGTGGTGGGAAAGGTCAGGGTCGGCTTCCAAGGAGACAAAGGTGGTGGAAAAGGCCAAGGGCGGCTTCCCAGGTGGTCGGAGGGTCAGGGTCGACCCGCCTGGCGAGTTTCAAGTCCTTACGAAAATATTTAAATTTCACGTTTTTGGAAGTCAGGTCGTCCTCGAACGGGCCCCCTTGCGCCCCGAGGACATTGTTAAAAAAGGTCAAGGCGGCTTCTGAGGTGGTTGGAGGGTCAAGGTCGACCCGCCTGGCGAGTTTCAAGTCCTTACGAAAATTTTCACTTTTGACCCCAGACGAGACCCTGGGCTATAGCCTTAGGTGATTTTCCGACCAAAAAAAAAAAATTTCGGATGGGTCTCAGACCTTGCCAAAGGATGCTTTAGGTCATCTGAGCGGCCCGTAGCCGCTCGTTTTTCGATTTTGAGCAAGCCACGTCGGCCTGGAGACGGGCTCCCTAGCGCCTGGAGAGACAGGTGGTGGGAAAGGTCAGGGTCGGCTTCCAAGGAGACAAAGGTGGTGGAAAAGGTCAAGGGCGGCTTCCCAGGTGGTCGGAGGGTCAGGGTCGACCCGCCTGGCGAGTTTCAAGTCCTTACGAAAATATTTAAATTTCACGTTTTTGGAAGTCAGGTCGTCCTCGAACGGGCCCCCTTGCGCCCCGAGGACATTGTTAAAAAAGGTCAAGGCGGCTTCTGAGGTGGTTGGAGGGTCAAGGTCGACCCGCCTGGCGAGTTTCAAGTCCTTACGAAAATTTTCACTTTTGACCCCAGACGAGACCCTGGGCTATAGCCTTAGGTGATTTTCCGACCAAAAAAAAAAAAATTTCGGATGGGTCTCAGACCTTGCCAAAGGATGCTTTAGGTCATCTGAGCGGCCCGTAGCCGCTCGTTTTTCGATTTTGAGCAAGCCACGTCGGCTGGAGACGGGCTCCCTAGCGCCTGGAGAGACAGGTGGTGGGAAAGGTCAGGGTCGGCTTCCAAGGAGACAAAGGTGGTGGAAAAGGTCAAGGGCGGCTTCCCAGGTGGTCGGAGGGTCAGGGTCGACCCGCCTGGCGAGTTTCAAGTCCTTACGAAAATATTTAAATTTCACGTTTTTGGAAGTCAGGTCGTCCTCGAACGGGCCCCCTGCGCCCCGAGGACATTGTTAAAAAAGGTCAAGGCGGCTTCTGAGGTGGTTGGAGGGTCAAGGTCGACCCGCCTGGCGAGTTTCAAGTCCTTACGAAAATTTTCACTTTTGACCCCAGACGAGACCCTGGGCTATAGCCTTAGGTGATTTTCCGACCAAAAAAAAAAATTTCGGATGGGTCTCAGACCTTGCCAAAGGATGCTTTAGGTCATCTGAGCGGCCCGTAGCCGCTCGTTTTTCGATTTTGAGCAAGCCACGTCGGCCTGGAGACGGGCTCCCTAGCGCCTGGAGAGACAGGTGGTGGGAAAGGTCAGGGTCGGCTTCCAAGGAGACAAAGGTGGTGGAAAAGGCCAAGGGCGGCTTCCCAGGTGGTCGGAGGGTCAGGGTCGACCCGCCTGGCGAGTTTCAAGTCCTTACGAAAATATTTAAATTTCACGTTTTTGGAAGTCAGGTCGTCCTCGAACGGGCCCCCTTGCGCCCCGAGGACATTGTTAAAAAAGGTCAAGGCGGCTTCTGAGGTGGTTGGAGGGTCAAGGTCGACCCGCCTGGCGAGTTTCAAGTCCTTACGAAAATTTTCACTTTTGACCCCAGACGAGACCCTGGGCTATAGCCTTAGGTGATTTTCCGACCAAAAAAAAAAAAATTTCGGATGGGTCTCAGACCTTGCCAAAGGATGCTTTAGGTCATCTGAGCGGCCCGTAGCCGCTCGTTTTTCGATTTTGAGCAAGCCACGTCGGCCTGGAGACGGGCTCCCCTAGCGCCTGGAGAGACAGGTGGTGGGAAAGGTCAGGGTCGGCTTCCAAGGAGACAAAGGTGGTGGAAAAGGTCAAGGGCGGCTTCCCAGGTGGTCGGAGGGTCAGGGTCGACCCGCCTGGCGAGTTTCAAGTCCTTACGAAAATATTTAAATTTCACGTTTTTGGAAGTCAGGTCGTCCTCGAACGGGCCCCCTTGCGCCCCGAGGACATTGTTAAAAAAGGTCAAGGCGGCTTCTGAGGTGGTTGGAGGGTCAAGGTCGACCCGCCTGGCGAGTTTCAAGTCCTTACGAAAATTTTCACTTTTGACCCAGACGAGACCCTGGGCTATAGCCTTAGGTGATTTTCCGACCAAAAAAAAAAAATTTCGGATGGGTCTCAGACCTTGCCAAAGGATGCTTTAGGTCATCTGAGCGGCCCGTAGCCGCTCGTTTTTTCGATTTTGAGCAAGCCACGTCGGCCTGGAGACGGGCTCCCTAGCGCCTGGAGAGACAGGTGGTGGGAAAGGTCAGGGTCGGCTTCCAAGGAGACAAAGGTGGTGGAAAAGGTCAAGGGCGGCTTCCCAGGTGGTCGGAGGGTCAGGGTCGACCCGCCTGGCGAGTTTCAAGTCCCTTACGAAAATATTTAAATTTCACGTTTTTGAAGTCAGGTCGTCCTCGAACGGGCCCCCTTGCGCCCCGAGGACATTGTTAAAAAAGGTCAAGGCGGGCTTCTGAGGTGGTTGGAGGGTCAAGGTCGACCCGCCTGGCGAGTTTCAAAGTCCTACGAAAATTTTCACTTTTGACCCAGACGAGACCCTGGGCTATAGCTTAGGTGATTTTCCGACCCAAAAAAAAAAAATTTCGGATGGGTCTCAGACCTTGCCAAAGGATGCTTTAGGTCATCTGAGCGGCCGTAGCCGCTCGTTTTTCGATTTTGAGCAAGCCACGTCGGCCTGGAGACGGGCTCCCTAGCGCCTGGAGAGACAGGTGGTGGGAAAGGTCAGGGTCGCTTCCAAGGAGACAAAGGTGGTGGAAAAGGTCAAGGCGGCTTCCCAGGTGGTCAGGAGGGTCAGGGTTTCGACCCGCCATGGCGAGTTTCAAGTCCTTACGAAAAAAAAATATTTAATTTACACGTTTTTGGAAGTCAGGTCCGTCCTCGAACGGGCCCCATTGCGCCCCGAGGACATTGTTAAAAAGGTCAAGGCGGCTTCTGAGGTGGTTGGAAGGACGTCAAGGTCGACCCGCCTGGCGAGTTTTCAAGTCCTTACGAAAATGGTTCACTTTTGACCCCAGACGAGACACCTGGGCTATAGCCTATAGGTTGATTTTCCGCACCCAAAAAAAAAAAATTCGATGGTGTCTCAAGACCTTGCCCAAGGATGCTTTAGGTCATCTGAGGCGGCCGTAGGCCGCTCGTTTCTCGATTTTGAGCAAGCCACGTCGGCCCTGAGACGGGCTCCTAGCGCTGAGAGACAGGTTGTGGGAAGGTCAGGTCGGCTTCCAAGGAGACAAAGGTCGGTGGAATAAGCCAAGGGCGGCTT
>NW_025964019.1:0-38832 GCF_023055435.1 Haliotis rufescens
ATGCGCTGCGACATGTTTGACTTCCGAGTCCAGTTTCAGCGCAAGGGGTTAGGGTTAGGCGCATTTTGGCTTAAAAATGTCAAATCGTCGTAGGAGTCTCAGACTTTGCAGGACGACTCCTTGGGTCAAATGGAGCATACTGAACCGAACATTTTTCACTTTGGAGCATGTGTTAGGGTTACATAATGGAGCCCATAGCTCAGCTCACAGAGGTGATCTGGGGTCAAGGACGGTGAAAACGTGACCTCCAGGTCAAGGCCTACCCGCATGCAAAGTTTCAATGCGCTGCGACATGTTTGACTTCCGAGTCCAGTTTCAGCGCAAGGGGTTAGGGTTAGGCGCATTTTGGCTTAAAAATGTCAAATCGTCGTAGGAGTCTCAGACTTTGCAGGACGACTCCTTGGGTCAAATGGAGCATACTGAACCGAACATTTTTCACTTTGGAGCATGTGTTAGGGTTACCGAACATTTTTCACTTTGGAGCATGTGTTAGGGTTACATAATGGAGCCCATAGCTCAGCTCACAGAGGTGATCTGGGGTCAAGGACGGTGAAAACGTGACCTCCAGGTCAAGGCCTACCCGCATGCAAAGTTTCAATGCGCTGCGACATGTTTGACTTCCGAGTCCAGTTTCAGCGCAAGGGGTTAGGGTTAGGCGCATTTTGGCTTAAAAATGTCAAATCGTCGTAGGAGTCTCAGACTTTGCAGGACGACTCCTTGGGTCAAATGGAGCATACTGAACCGAACATTTTTCACTTTGGAGCATGTGTTAGGGTTACATAATGGAGCCCATAGCTCAGCTCACAGAGGTGATCTGGGGTCAAGGACGGTGAAAACGTGACCTCCAGGTCAAGGCCTACCCGCATGCAAAGTTTCAATGCGCTGCGACATGTTTGACTTCCGAGTCCAGTTTCAGCGCAAGGGGTTAGGGTTAGGCGCATTTTGGCTTAAAAATGTCAAATCGTCGTAGGAGTCTCAGACTTTGCAGGACGACTCCTTGGGTCAAATGGAGCATACTGAACCGAACATTTTTCACTTTGGAGCATGTGTTAGGGTTACATAATGGAGCCCATAGCTCAGCTCACAGAGGTGATCTGGGGTCAAGGACGGTGAAAACGTGACCTCCAGGTCAAGGCCTACCCGCATGCAAAGTTTCAATGCGCTGCGACATGTTTGACTTCCGAGTCCAGTTTCAGCGCAAGGGGTTAGGGTTAGGCGCATTTTGGCTTAAAAATGTCAAATCGTCGTAGGAGTCTCAGACTTTGCAGGACGACTCCTTGGGTCAAATGGAGCATACTGAACCGAACATTTTTCACTTTGGAGCATGTGTTAGGGTTACATAATGGAGCCCATAGCTCAGCTCACAGAGGTGATCTGGGGTCAAGGACGGTGAAAACGTGACCTCCAGGTCAAGGCCTACCCGCATGCAAAGTTTCAATGCGCTGCGACATGTTTGACTTCCGAGTCCAGTTTCAGCGCAAGGGGTTAGGGTTAGGCGCATTTTGGCTTAAAAATGTCAAATCGTCGTAGGAGTCTCAGACTTTGCAGGACGACTCCTTGGGTCAAATGGAGCATACTGAACCGAACATTTTTCACTTTGGAGCATGTGTTAGGGTTACATAATGGAGCCCATAGCTCAGCTCACAGAGGTGATCTGGGGTCAAGGACGGTGAAAACGTGACCTCCAGGTCAAGGCCTACCCGCATGCAAAGTTTCAATGCGCTGCGACATGTTTGACTTCCGAGTCCAGTTTCAGCGCAAGGGGTTAGGGTTAGGCGCATTTTGGCTTAAAAATGTCAAATCGTCGTAGGAGTCTCAGACTTTGCAGGACGACTCCTTGGGTCAAATGGAGCATACTGAACCGAACATTTTTCACTTTGGAGCATGTGTTAGGGTTACATAATGGAGCCCATAGCTCAGCTCACAGAGGTGATCTGGGGTCAAGGACGGTGAAAACGTGACCTCCAGGTCAAGGCCTACCCGCATGCAAAGTTTCAATGCGCTGCGACATGTTTGACTTCCGAGTCCAGTTTCAGCGCAAGGGGTTAGGGTTAGGCGCATTTTGGCTTAAAAATGTCAAATCGTCGTAGGAGTCTCAGACTTTGCAGGACGACTCCTTGGGTCAAATGGAGCATACTGAACCGAACATTTTTCACTTTGGAGCATGTGTTAGGGTTACATAATGGAGCCCATAGCTCAGCTCACAGAGGTGATCTGGGGTCAAGGACGGTGAAAACGTGACCTCCAGGTCAAGGCCTACCCGCATGCAAAGTTTCAATGCGCTGCGACATGTTTGACTTCCGAGTCCAGTTTCAGCGCAAGGGGTTAGGGTTAGGCGCATTTTGGCTTAAAAATGTCAAATCGTCGTAGGAGTCTCAGACTTTGCAGGACGACTCCTTGGGTCAAATGGAGCATACTGAACCGAACATTTTTCACTTTGGAGCATGTGTTAGGGTTACATAATGGAGCCCATAGCTCAGCTCACAGAGGTGATCTGGGGTCAAGGACGGTGAAAACGTGACCTCCAGGTCAAGGCCTACCCGCATGCAAAGTTTCAATGCGCTGCGACATGTTTGACTTCCGAGTCCAGTTTCAGCGCAAGGGGTTAGGGTTAGGCGCATTTTGGCTTAAAAATGTCAAATCGTCGTAGGAGTCTCAGACTTTGCAGGACGACTCCTTGGGTCAAATGGAGCATACTGAACCGAACATTTTTCACTTTGGAGCATGTGTTAGGGTTACATAATGGAGCCCATAGCTCAGCTCACAGAGGTGATCTGGGGTCAAGGACGGTGAAAACGTGACCTCCAGGTCAAGGCCTACCCGCATGCAAAGTTTCAATGCGCTGCGACATGTTTGACTTCCGAGTCCAGTTTCAGCGCAAGGGGTTAGGGTTAGGCGCATTTTGGCTTAAAAATGTCAAATCGTCGTAGGAGTCTCAGACTTTGCAGGACGACTCCTTGGGTCAAATGGAGCATACTGAACCGAACATTTTTCACTTTGGAGCATGTGTTAGGGTTACCGAACATTTTTCACTTTGGAGCATGTGTTAGGGTTACATAATGGAGCCCATAGCTCAGCTCACAGAGGTGATCTGGGGTCAAGGACGGTGAAAACGTGACCTCCAGGTCAAGGCCTACCCGCATGCAAAGTTTCAATGCGCTGCGACATGTTTGACTTCCGAGTCCAGTTTCAGCGCAAGGGGTTAGGGTTAGGCGCATTTTGGCTTAAAAATGTCAAATCGTCGTAGGAGTCTCAGACTTTGCAGGACGACTCCTTGGGTCAAATGGAGCATACTGAACCGAACATTTTTCACTTTGGAGCATGTGTTAGGGTTACATAATGGAGCCCATAGCTCAGCTCACAGAGGTGATCTGGGGTCAAGGACGGTGAAAACGTGACCTCCAGGTCAAGGCCTACCCGCATGCAAAGTTTCAATGCGCTGCGACATGTTTGACTTCCGAGTCCAGTTTCAGCGCAAGGGGTTAGGGTTAGGCGCATTTTGGCTTAAAAATGTCAAATCGTCGTAGGAGTCTCAGACTTTGCAGGACGACTCCTTGGGTCAAATGGAGCATACTGAACCGAACATTTTTCACTTTGGAGCATGTGTTAGGGTTACATAATGGAGCCCATAGCTCAGCTCACAGAGGTGATCTGGGGTCAAGGACGGTGAAAACGTGACCTCCAGGTCAAGGCCTACCCGCATGCAAAGTTTCAATGCGCTGCGACATGTTTGACTTCCGAGTCCAGTTTCAGCGCAAGGGGTTAGGGTTAGGCGCATTTTGGCTTAAAAATGTCAAATCGTCGTAGGAGTCTCAGACTTTGCAGGACGACTCCTTGGGTCAAATGGAGCATACTGAACCGAACATTTTTCACTTTGGAGCATGTGTTAGGGTTACATAATGGAGCCCATAGCTCAGCTCACAGAGGTGATCTGGGGTCAAGGACGGTGAAAACGTGACCTCCAGGTCAAGGCCTACCCGCATGCAAAGTTTCAATGCGCTGCGACATGTTTGACTTCCGAGTCCAGTTTCAGCGCAAGGGGTTAGGGTTAGGCGCATTTTGGCTTAAACATGTCAAATCGTCGTAGGAGTCTCAGACTTTGCAGGACGACTCCTTGGGTCAAATGGAGCATACTGAACCGAACATTTTTCACTTTGGAGCATGTGTTAGGGTTACATAATGGAGCCCATAGCTCAGCTCACAGAGGTGATCTGGGGTCAAGGACGGTGAAAACGTGACCTCCAGGTCAAGGCCTACCCGCATGCAAAGTTTCAATGCGCTGCGACATGTTTGACTTCCGAGTCCAGTTTCAGCGCAAGGGGTTAGGGTTAGGCGCATTTTGGCTTAAAAATGTCAAATCGTCGTAGGAGTCTCAGACTTTGCAGGACGACTCCTTGGGTCAAATGGAGCATACTGAACCGAACATTTTTCACTTTGGAGCATGTGTTAGGGTTACATAATGGAGCCCATAGCTCAGCTCACAGAGGTGATCTGGGGTCAAGGACGGTGAAAACGTGACCTCCAGGTCAAGGCCTACCCGCATGCAAAGTTTCAATGCGCTGCGACATGTTTGACTTCCGAGTCCAGTTTCAGCGCAAGGGGTTAGGGTTAGGCGCATTTTGGCTTAAAAATGTCAAATCGTCGTAGGAGTCTCAGACTTTGCAGGACGACTCCTTGGGTCAAATGGAGCATACTGAACCGAACATTTTTCACTTTGGAGCATGTGTTAGGGTTACATAATGGAGCCCATAGCTCAGCTCACAGAGGTGATCTGGGGTCAAGGACGGTGAAAACGTGACCTCCAGGTCAAGGCCTACCCGCATGCAAAGTTTCAATGCGCTGCGACATGTTTGACTTCCGAGTCCAGTTTCAGCGCAAGGGGTTAGGGTTAGGCGCATTTTGGCTTAAAAATGTCAAATCGTCGTAGGAGTCTCAGACTTTGCAGGACGACTCCTTGGGTCAAATGGAGCATACTGAACCGAACATTTTTCACTTTGGAGCATGTGTTAGGGTTACATAATGGAGCCCATAGCTCAGCTCACAGAGGTGATCTGGGGTCAAGGACGGTGAAAACGTGACCTCCAGGTCAAGGCCTACCCGCATGCAAAGTTTCAATGCGCTGCGACATGTTTGACTTCCGAGTCCAGTTTCAGCGCAAGGGGTTAGGGTTAGGCGCATTTTGGCTTAAAAATGTCAAATCGTCGTAGGAGTCTCAGACTTTGCAGGACGACTCCTTGGGTCAAATGGAGCATACTGAACCGAACATTTTTCACTTTGGAGCATGTGTTAGGGTTACATAATGGAGCCCATAGCTCAGCTCACAGAGGTGATCTGGGGTCAAGGACGGTGAAAACGTGACCTCCAGGTCAAGGCCTACCCGCATGCAAAGTTTCAATGCGCTGCGACATGTTTGACTTCCGAGTCCAGTTTCAGCGCAAGGGGTTAGGGTTAGGCGCATTTTGGCTTAAAAATGTCAAATCGTCGTAGGAGTCTCAGACTTTGCAGGACGACTCCTTGGGTCAAATGGAGCATACTGAACCGAACATTTTTCACTTTGGAGCATGTGTTAGGGTTACATAATGGAGCCCATAGCTCAGCTCACAGAGGTGATCTGGGGTCAAGGACGGTGAAAACGTGACCTCCAGGTCAAGGCCTACCCGCATGCAAAGTTTCAATGCGCTGCGACATGTTTGACTTCCGAGTCCAGTTTCAGCGCAAGGGGTTAGGGTTAGGCGCATTTTGGCTTAAAAATGTCAAATCGTCGTAGGAGTCTCAGACTTTGCAGGACGACTCCTTGGGTCAAATGGAGCATACTGAACCGAACATTTTTCACTTTGGAGCATGTGTTAGGGTTACATAATGGAGCCCATAGCTCAGCTCACAGAGGTGATCTGGGGTCAAGGACGGTGAAAACGTGACCTCCAGGTCAAGGCCTACCCGCATGCAAAGTTTCAATGCGCTGCGACATGTTTGACTTCCGAGTCCAGTTTCAGCGCAAGGGGTTAGGGTTAGGCGCATTTTGGCTTAAAAATGTCAAATCGTCGTAGGAGTCTCAGACTTTGCAGGACGACTCCTTGGGTCAAATGGAGCATACTGAACCGAACATTTTTCACTTTGGAGCATGTGTTAGGGTTACATAATGGAGCCCATAGCTCAGCTCACAGAGGTGATCTGGGGTCAAGGACGGTGAAAACGTGACCTCCAGGTCAAGGCCTACCCGCATGCAAAGTTTCAATGCGCTGCGACATGTTTGACTTCCGAGTCCAGTTTCAGCGCAAGGGGTTAGGGTTAGGCGCATTTTGGCTTAAAAATGTCAAATCGTCGTAGGAGTCTCAGACTTTGCAGGACGACTCCTTGGGTCAAATGGAGCATACTGAACCGAACATTTTTCACTTTGGAGCATGTGTTAGGGTTACATAATGGAGCCCATAGCTCAGCTCACAGAGGTGATCTGGGGTCAAGGACGGTGAAAACGTGACCTCCAGGTCAAGGCCTACCCGCATGCAAAGTTTCAATGCGCTGCGACATGTTTGACTTCCGAGTCCAGTTTCAGCGCAAGGGGTTAGGGTTAGGCGCATTTTGGCTTAAAAATGTCAAATCGTCGTAGGAGTCTCAGACTTTGCAGGACGACTCCTTGGGTCAAATGGAGCATACTGAACCGAACATTTTTCACTTTGGAGCATGTGTTAGGGTTACATAATGGAGCCCATAGCTCAGCTCACAGAGGTGATCTGGGGTCAAGGACGGTGAAAACGTGACCTCCAGGTCAAGGCCTACCCGCATGCAAAGTTTCAATGCGCTGCGACATGTTTGACTTCCGAGTCCAGTTTCAGCGCAAGGGGTTAGGGTTAGGCGCATTTTGGCTTAAACATGTCAAATCGTCGTAGGAGTCTCAGACTTTGCAGGACGACTCCTTGGGTCAAATGGAGCATACTGAACCGAACATTTTTCACTTTGGAGCATGTGTTAGGGTTACATAATGGAGCCCATAGCTCAGCTCACAGAGGTGATCTGGGGTCAAGGACGGTGAAAACGTGACCTCCAGGTCAAGGCCTACCCGCATGCAAAGTTTCAATGCGCTGCGACATGTTTGACTTCCGAGTCCAGTTTCAGCGCAAGGGGTTAGGGTTAGGCGCATTTTGGCTTAAAAATGTCAAATCGTCGTAGGAGTCTCAGACTTTGCAGGACGACTCCTTGGGTCAAATGGAGCATACTGAACCGAACATTTTTCACTTTGGAGCATGTGTTAGGGTTACATAATGGAAAACGTGACCTCCAGGTCAAGGCCTACCCGCATGCAAAGTTTCAATGCGCTGCGACATGTTTGACTTCCGAGTCCAGTTTCAGCGCAAGGGGTTAGGGTTAGGCGCATTTTGGCTTAAAAATGTCAAATCGTCGTAGGAGTCTCAGACTTTGCAGGACGACTCCTTGGGTCAAATGGAGCATACTGAACCGAACATTTTTCACTTTGGAGCATGTGTTAGGGTTACATAATGGAGCCCATAGCTCAGCTCACAGAGGTGATCTGGGGTCAAGGACGGTGAAAACGTGACCTCCAGGTCAAGGCCTACCCGCATGCAAAGTTTCAATGCGCTGCGACATGTTTGACTTCCGAGTCCAGTTTCAGCGCAAGGGGTTAGGGTTAGGCGCATTTTGGCTTAAAAATGTCAAATCGTCGTAGGAGTCTCAGACTTTGCAGGACGACTCCTTGGGTCAAATGGAGCATACTGAACCGAACATTTTTCACTTTGGAGCATGTGTTAGGGTTACATAATGGAGCCCATAGCTCAGCTCACAGAGGTGATCTGGGGTCAAGGACGGTGAAAACGTGACCTCCAGGTCAAGGCCTACCCGCATGCAAAGTTTCAATGCGCTGCGACATGTTTGACTTCCGAGTCCAGTTTCAGCGCAAGGGGTTAGGGTTAGGCGCATTTTGGCTTAAAAATGTCAAATCGTCGTAGGAGTCTCAGACTTTGCAGGACGACTCCTTGGGTCAAATGGAGCATACTGAACCGAACATTTTTCACTTTGGAGCATGTGTTAGGGTTACATAATGGAGCCCATAGCTCAGCTCACAGAGGTGATCTGGGGTCAAGGACGGTGAAAACGTGACCTCCAGGTCAAGGCCTACCCGCATGCAAAGTTTCAATGCGCTGCGACATGTTTGACTTCCGAGTCCAGTTTCAGCGCAAGGGGTTAGGGTTAGGCGCATTTTGGCTTAAAAATGTCAAATCGTCGTAGGAGTCTCAGACTTTGCAGGACGACTCCTTGGGTCAAATGGAGCATACTGAACCGAACATTTTTCACTTTGGAGCATGTGTTAGGGTTACATAATGGAGCCCATAGCTCAGCTCACAGAGGTGATCTGGGGTCAAGGACGGTGAAAACGTGACCTCCAGGTCAAGGCCTACCCGCATGCAAAGTTTCAATGCGCTGCGACATGTTTGACTTCCGAGTCCAGTTTCAGCGCAAGGGGTTAGGGTTAGGCGCATTTTGGCTTAAAAATGTCAAATCGTCGTAGGAGTCTCAGACTTTGCAGGACGACTCCTTGGGTCAAATGGAGCATACTGAACCGAACATTTTTCACTTTGGAGCATGTGTTAGGGTTACATAATGGAGCCCATAGCTCAGCTCACAGAGGTGATCTGGGGTCAAGGACGGTGAAAACGTGACCTCCAGGTCAAGGCCTACCCGCATGCAAAGTTTCAATGCGCTGCGACATGTTTGACTTCCGAGTCCAGTTTCAGCGCAAGGGGTTAGGGTTAGGCGCATTTTGGCTTAAAAATGTCAAATCGTCGTAGGAGTCTCAGACTTTGCAGGACGACTCCTTGGGTCAAATGGAGCATACTGAACCGAACATTTTTCACTTTGGAGCATGTGTTAGGGTTACATAATGGAGCCCATAGCTCAGCTCACAGAGGTGATCTGGGGTCAAGGACGGTGAAAACGTGACCTCCAGGTCAAGGCCTACCCGCATGCAAAGTTTCAATGCGCTGCGACATGTTTGACTTCCGAGTCCAGTTTCAGCGCAAGGGGTTAGGGTTAGGCGCATTTTGGCTTAAAAATGTCAAATCGTCGTAGGAGTCTCAGACTTTGCAGGACGACTCCTTGGGTCAAATGGAGCATACTGAACCGAACATTTTTCACTTTGGAGCATGTGTTAGGGTTACATAATGGAGCCCATAGCTCAGCTCACAGAGGTGATCTGGGGTCAAGGACGGTGAAAACGTGACCTCCAGGTCAAGGCCTACCCGCATGCAAAGTTTCAATGCGCTGCGACATGTTTGACTTCCGAGTCCAGTTTCAGCGCAAGGGGTTAGGGTTAGGCGCATTTTGGCTTAAAAATGTCAAATCGTCGTAGGAGTCTCAGACTTTGCAGGACGACTCCTTGGGTCAAATGGAGCATACTGAACCGAACATTTTTCACTTTGGAGCATGTGTTAGGGTTACATAATGGAGCCCATAGCTCAGCTCACAGAGGTGATCTGGGGTCAAGGACGGTGAAAACGTGACCTCCAGGTCAAGGCCTACCCGCATGCAAAGTTTCAATGCGCTGCGACATGTTTGACTTCCGAGTCCAGTTTCAGCGCAAGGGGTTAGGGTTAGGCGCATTTTGGCTTAAAAATGTCAAATCGTCGTAGGAGTCTCAGACTTTGCAGGACGACTCCTTGGGTCAAATGGAGCATACTGAACCGAACATTTTTCACTTTGGAGCATGTGTTAGGGTTACATAATGGAGCCCATAGCTCAGCTCACAGAGGTGATCTGGGGTCAAGGACGGTGAAAACGTGACCTCCAGGTCAAGGCCTACCCGCATGCAAAGTTTCAATGCGCTGCGACATGTTTGACTTCCGAGTCCAGTTTCAGCGCAAGGGGTTAGGGTTAGGCGCATTTTGGCTTAAAAATGTCAAATCGTCGTAGGAGTCTCAGACTTTGCAGGACGACTCCTTGGGTCAAATGGAGCATACTGAACCGAACATTTTTCACTTTGGAGCATGTGTTAGGGTTACATAATGGAGCCCATAGCTCAGCTCACAGAGGTGATCTGGGGTCAAGGACGGTGAAAACGTGACCTCCAGGTCAAGGCCTACCCGCATGCAAAGTTTCAATGCGCTGCGACATGTTTGACTTCCGAGTCCAGTTTCAGCGCAAGGGGTTAGGGTTAGGCGCATTTTGGCTTAAAAATGTCAAATCGTCGTAGGAGTCTCAGACTTTGCAGGACGACTCCTTGGGTCAAATGGAGCATACTGAACCGAACATTTTTCACTTTGGAGCATGTGTTAGGGTTACATAATGGAGCCCATAGCTCAGCTCACAGAGGTGATCTGGGGTCAAGGACGGTGAAAACGTGACCTCCAGGTCAAGGCCTACCCGCATGCAAAGTTTCAATGCGCTGCGACATGTTTGACTTCCGAGTCCAGTTTCAGCGCAAGGGGTTAGGGTTAGGCGCATTTTGGCTTAAAAATGTCAAATCGTCGTAGGAGTCTCAGACTTTGCAGGACGACTCCTTGGGTCAAATGGAGCATACTGAACCGAACATTTTTCACTTTGGAGCATGTGTTAGGGTTACATAATGGAGCCCATAGCTCAGCTCACAGAGGTGATCTGGGGTCAAGGACGGTGAAAACGTGACCTCCAGGTCAAGGCCTACCCGCATGCAAAGTTTCAATGCGCTGCGACATGTTTGACTTCCGAGTCCAGTTTCAGCGCAAGGGGTTAGGGTTAGGCGCATTTTGGCTTAAAAATGTCAAATCGTCGTAGGAGTCTCAGACTTTGCAGGACGACTCCTTGGGTCAAATGGAGCATACTGAACCGAACATTTTTCACTTTGGAGCATGTGTTAGGGTTACATAATGGAGCCCATAGCTCAGCTCACAGAGGTGATCTGGGGTCAAGGACGGTGAAAACGTGACCTCCAGGTCAAGGCCTACCCGCATGCAAAGTTTCAATGCGCTGCGACATGTTTGACTTCCGAGTCCAGTTTCAGCGCAAGGGGTTAGGGTTAGGCGCATTTTGGCTTAAAAATGTCAAATCGTCGTAGGAGTCTCAGACTTTGCAGGACGACTCCTTGGGTCAAATGGAGCATACTGAACCGAACATTTTTCACTTTGGAGCATGTGTTAGGGTTACATAATGGAGCCCATAGCTCAGCTCACAGAGGTGATCTGGGGTCAAGGACGGTGAAAACGTGACCTCCAGGTCAAGGCCTACCCGCATGCAAAGTTTCAATGCGCTGCGACATGTTTGACTTCCGAGTCCAGTTTCAGCGCAAGGGGTTAGGGTTAGGCGCATTTTGGCTTAAAAATGTCAAATCGTCGTAGGAGTCTCAGACTTTGCAGGACGACTCCTTGGGTCAAATGGAGCATACTGAACCGAACATTTTTCACTTTGGAGCATGTGTTAGGGTTACATAATGGAGCCCATAGCTCAGCTCACAGAGGTGATCTGGGGTCAAGGACGGTGAAAACGTGACCTCCAGGTCAAGGCCTACCCGCATGCAAAGTTTCAATGCGCTGCGACATGTTTGACTTCCGAGTCCAGTTTCAGCGCAAGGGGTTAGGGTTAGGCGCATTTTGGCTTAAAAATGTCAAATCGTCGTAGGAGTCTCAGACTTTGCAGGACGACTCCTTGGGTCAAATGGAGCATACTGAACCGAACATTTTTCACTTTGGAGCATGTGTTAGGGTTACATAATGGAGCCCATAGCTCAGCTCACAGAGGTGATCTGGGGTCAAGGACGGTGAAAACGTGACCTCCAGGTCAAGGCCTACCCGCATGCAAAGTTTCAATGCGCTGCGACATGTTTGACTTCCGAGTCCAGTTTCAGCGCAAGGGGTTAGGGTTAGGCGCATTTTGGCTTAAAAATGTCAAATCGTCGTAGGAGTCTCAGACTTTGCAGGACGACTCCTTGGGTCAAATGGAGCATACTGAACCGAACATTTTTCACTTTGGAGCATGTGTTAGGGTTACATAATGGAGCCCATAGCTCAGCTCACAGAGGTGATCTGGGGTCAAGGACGGTGAAAACGTGACCTCCAGGTCAAGGCCTACCCGCATGCAAAGTTTCAATGCGCTGCGACATGTTTGACTTCCGAGTCCAGTTTCAGCGCAAGGGGTTAGGGTTAGGCGCATTTTGGCTTAAAAATGTCAAATCGTCGTAGGAGTCTCAGACTTTGCAGGACGACTCCTTGGGTCAAATGGAGCATACTGAACCGAACATTTTTCACTTTGGAGCATGTGTTAGGGTTACATAATGGAGCCCATAGCTCAGCTCACAGAGGTGATCTGGGGTCAAGGACGGTGAAAACGTGACCTCCAGGTCAAGGCCTACCCGCATGCAAAGTTTCAATGCGCTGCGACATGTTTGACTTCCGAGTCCAGTTTCAGCGCAAGGGGTTAGGGTTAGGCGCATTTTGGCTTAAAAATGTCAAATCGTCGTAGGAGTCTCAGACTTTGCAGGACGACTCCTTGGGTCAAATGGAGCATACTGAACCGAACATTTTTCACTTTGGAGCATGTGTTAGGGTTACATAATGGAGCCCATAGCTCAGCTCACAGAGGTGATCTGGGGTCAAGGACGGTGAAAACGTGACCTCCAGGTCAAGGCCTACCCGCATGCAAAGTTTCAATGCGCTGCGACATGTTTGACTTCCGAGTCCAGTTTCAGCGCAAGGGGTTAGGGTTAGGCGCATTTTGGCTTAAAAATGTCAAATCGTCGTAGGAGTCTCAGACTTTGCAGGACGACTCCTTGGGTCAAATGGAGCATACTGAACCGAACATTTTTCACTTTGGAGCATGTGTTAGGGTTACATAATGGAGCCCATAGCTCAGCTCACAGAGGTGATCTGGGGTCAAGGACGGTGAAAACGTGACCTCCAGGTCAAGGCCTACCCGCATGCAAAGTTTCAATGCGCTGCGACATGTTTGACTTCCGAGTCCAGTTTCAGCGCAAGGGGTTAGGGTTAGGCGCATTTTGGCTTAAAAATGTCAAATCGTCGTAGGAGTCTCAGACTTTGCAGGACGACTCCTTGGGTCAAATGGAGCATACTGAACCGAACATTTTTCACTTTGGAGCATGTGTTAGGGTTACATAATGGAGCCCATAGCTCAGCTCACAGAGGTGATCTGGGGTCAAGGACGGTGAAAACGTGACCTCCAGGTCAAGGCCTACCCGCATGCAAAGTTTCAATGCGCTGCGACATGTTTGACTTCCGAGTCCAGTTTCAGCGCAAGGGGTTAGGGTTAGGCGCATTTTGGCTTAAAAATGTCAAATCGTCGTAGGAGTCTCAGACTTTGCAGGACGACTCCTTGGGTCAAATGGAGCATACTGAACCGAACATTTTTCACTTTGGAGCATGTGTTAGGGTTACATAATGGAGCCCATAGCTCAGCTCACAGAGGTGATCTGGGGTCAAGGACGGTGAAAACGTGACCTCCAGGTCAAGGCCTACCCGCATGCAAAGTTTCAATGCGCTGCGACATGTTTGACTTCCGAGTCCAGTTTCAGCGCAAGGGGTTAGGGTTAGGCGCATTTTGGCTTAAAAATGTCAAATCGTCGTAGGAGTCTCAGACTTTGCAGGACGACTCCTTGGGTCAAATGGAGCATACTGAACCGAACATTTTTCACTTTGGAGCATGTGTTAGGGTTACATAATGGAGCCCATAGCTCAGCTCACAGAGGTGATCTGGGGTCAAGGACGGTGAAAACGTGACCTCCAGGTCAAGGCCTACCCGCATGCAAAGTTTCAATGCGCTGCGACATGTTTGACTTCCGAGTCCAGTTTCAGCGCAAGGGGTTAGGGTTAGGCGCATTTTGGCTTAAAAATGTCAAATCGTCGTAGGAGTCTCAGACTTTGCAGGACGACTCCTTGGGTCAAATGGAGCATACTGAACCGAACATTTTTCACTTTGGAGCATGTGTTAGGGTTACATAATGGAGCCCATAGCTCAGCTCACAGAGGTGATCTGGGGTCAAGGACGGTGAAAACGTGACCTCCAGGTCAAGGCCTACCCGCATGCAAAGTTTCAATGCGCTGCGACATGTTTGACTTCCGAGTCCAGTTTCAGCGCAAGGGGTTAGGGTTAGGCGCATTTTGGCTTAAAAATGTCAAATCGTCGTAGGAGTCTCAGACTTTGCAGGACGACTCCTTGGGTCAAATGGAGCATACTGAACCGAACATTTTTCACTTTGGAGCATGTGTTAGGGTTACATAATGGAGCCCATAGCTCAGCTCACAGAGGTGATCTGGGGTCAAGGACGGTGAAAACGTGACCTCCAGGTCAAGGCCTACCCGCATGCAAAGTTTCAATGCGCTGCGACATGTTTGACTTCCGAGTCCAGTTTCAGCGCAAGGGGTTAGGGTTAGGCGCATTTTGGCTTAAAAATGTCAAATCGTCGTAGGAGTCTCAGACTTTGCAGGACGACTCCTTGGGTCAAATGGAGCATACTGAACCGAACATTTTTCACTTTGGAGCATGTGTTAGGGTTACATAATGGAGCCCATAGCTCAGCTCACAGAGGTGATCTGGGGTCAAGGACGGTGAAAACGTGACCTCCAGGTCAAGGCCTACCCGCATGCAAAGTTTCAATGCGCTGCGACATGTTTGACTTCCGAGTCCAGTTTCAGCGCAAGGGGTTAGGGTTAGGCGCATTTTGGCTTAAAAATGTCAAATCGTCGTAGGAGTCTCAGACTTTGCAGGACGACTCCTTGGGTCAAATGGAGCATACTGAACCGAACATTTTTCACTTTGGAGCATGTGTTAGGGTTACATAATGGAGCCCATAGCTCAGCTCACAGAGGTGATCTGGGGTCAAGGACGGTGAAAACGTGACCTCCAGGTCAAGGCCTACCCGCATGCAAAGTTTCAATGCGCTGCGACATGTTTGACTTCCGAGTCCAGTTTCAGCGCAAGGGGTTAGGGTTAGGCGCATTTTGGCTTAAAAATGTCAAATCGTCGTAGGAGTCTCAGACTTTGCAGGACGACTCCTTGGGTCAAATGGAGCATACTGAACCGAACATTTTTCACTTTGGAGCATGTGTTAGGGTTACATAATGGAGCCCATAGCTCAGCTCACAGAGGTGATCTGGGGTCAAGGACGGTGAAAACGTGACCTCCAGGTCAAGGCCTACCCGCATGCAAAGTTTCAATGCGCTGCGACATGTTTGACTTCCGAGTCCAGTTTCAGCGCAAGGGGTTAGGGTTAGGCGCATTTTGGCTTAAAAATGTCAAATCGTCGTAGGAGTCTCAGACTTTGCAGGACGACTCCTTGGGTCAAATGGAGCATACTGAACCGAACATTTTTCACTTTGGAGCATGTGTTAGGGTTACATAATGGAGCCCATAGCTCAGCTCACAGAGGTGATCTGGGGTCAAGGACGGTGAAAACGTGACCTCCAGGTCAAGGCCTACCCGCATGCAAAGTTTCAATGCGCTGCGACATGTTTGACTTCCGAGTCCAGTTTCAGCGCAAGGGGTTAGGGTTAGGCGCATTTTGGCTTAAAAATGTCAAATCGTCGTAGGAGTCTCAGACTTTGCAGGACGACTCCTTGGGTCAAATGGAGCATACTGAACCGAACATTTTTCACTTTGGAGCATGTGTTAGGGTTACATAATGGAGCCCATAGCTCAGCTCACAGAGGTGATCTGGGGTCAAGGACGGTGAAAACGTGACCTCCAGGTCAAGGCCTACCCGCATGCAAAGTTTCAATGCGCTGCGACATGTTTGACTTCCGAGTCCAGTTTCAGCGCAAGGGGTTAGGGTTAGGCGCATTTTGGCTTAAAAATGTCAAATCGTCGTAGGAGTCTCAGACTTTGCAGGACGACTCCTTGGGTCAAATGGAGCATACTGAACCGAACATTTTTCACTTTGGAGCATGTGTTAGGGTTACATAATGGAGCCCATAGCTCAGCTCACAGAGGTGATCTGGGGTCAAGGACGGTGAAAACGTGACCTCCAGGTCAAGGCCTACCCGCATGCAAAGTTTCAATGCGCTGCGACATGTTTGACTTCCGAGTCCAGTTTCAGCGCAAGGGGTTAGGGTTAGGCGCATTTTGGCTTAAAAATGTCAAATCGTCGTAGGAGTCTCAGACTTTGCAGGACGACTCCTTGGGTCAAATGGAGCATACTGAACCGAACATTTTTCACTTTGGAGCATGTGTTAGGGTTACATAATGGAGCCCATAGCTCAGCTCACAGAGGTGATCTGGGGTCAAGGACGGTGAAAACGTGACCTCCAGGTCAAGGCCTACCCGCATGCAAAGTTTCAATGCGCTGCGACATGTTTGACTTCCGAGTCCAGTTTCAGCGCAAGGGGTTAGGGTTAGGCGCATTTTGGCTTAAAAATGTCAAATCGTCGTAGGAGTCTCAGACTTTGCAGGACGACTCCTTGGGTCAAATGGAGCATACTGAACCGAACATTTTTCACTTTGGAGCATGTGTTAGGGTTACATAATGGAGCCCATAGCTCAGCTCACAGAGGTGATCTGGGGTCAAGGACGGTGAAAACGTGACCTCCAGGTCAAGGCCTACCCGCATGCAAAGTTTCAATGCGCTGCGACATGTTTGACTTCCGAGTCCAGTTTCAGCGCAAGGGGTTAGGGTTAGGCGCATTTTGGCTTAAAAATGTCAAATCGTCGTAGGAGTCTCAGACTTTGCAGGACGACTCCTTGGGTCAAATGGAGCATACTGAACCGAACATTTTTCACTTTGGAGCATGTGTTAGGGTTACATAATGGAGCCCATAGCTCAGCTCACAGAGGTGATCTGGGGTCAAGGACGGTGAAAACGTGACCTCCAGGTCAAGGCCTACCCGCATGCAAAGTTTCAATGCGCTGCGACATGTTTGACTTCCGAGTCCAGTTTCAGCGCAAGGGGTTAGGGTTAGGCGCATTTTGGCTTAAAAATGTCAAATCGTCGTAGGAGTCTCAGACTTTGCAGGACGACTCCTTGGGTCAAATGGAGCATACTGAACCGAACATTTTTCACTTTGGAGCATGTGTTAGGGTTACATAATGGAGCCCATAGCTCAGCTCACAGAGGTGATCTGGGGTCAAGGACGGTGAAAACGTGACCTCCAGGTCAAGGCCTACCCGCATGCAAAGTTTCAATGCGCTGCGACATGTTTGACTTCCGAGTCCAGTTTCAGCGCAAGGGGTTAGGGTTAGGCGCATTTTGGCTTAAAAATGTCAAATCGTCGTAGGAGTCTCAGACTTTGCAGGACGACTCCTTGGGTCAAATGGAGCATACTGAACCGAACATTTTTCACTTTGGAGCATGTGTTAGGGTTACATAATGGAGCCCATAGCTCAGCTCACAGAGGTGATCTGGGGTCAAGGACGGTGAAAACGTGACCTCCAGGTCAAGGCCTACCCGCATGCAAAGTTTCAATGCGCTGCGACATGTTTGACTTCCGAGTCCAGTTTCAGCGCAAGGGGTTAGGGTTAGGCGCATTTTGGCTTAAAAATGTCAAATCGTCGTAGGAGTCTCAGACTTTGCAGGACGACTCCTTGGGTCAAATGGAGCATACTGAACCGAACATTTTTCACTTTGGAGCATGTGTTAGGGTTACATAATGGAGCCCATAGCTCAGCTCACAGAGGTGATCTGGGGTCAAGGACGGTGAAAACGTGACCTCCAGGTCAAGGCCTACCCGCATGCAAAGTTTCAATGCGCTGCGACATGTTTGACTTCCGAGTCCAGTTTCAGCGCAAGGGGTTAGGGTTAGGCGCATTTTGGCTTAAAAATGTCAAATCGTCGTAGGAGTCTCAGACTTTGCAGGACGACTCCTTGGGTCAAATGGAGCATACTGAACCGAACATTTTTCACTTTGGAGCATGTGTTAGGGTTACATAATGGAGCCCATAGCTCAGCTCACAGAGGTGATCTGGGGTCAAGGACGGTGAAAACGTGACCTCCAGGTCAAGGCCTACCCGCATGCAAAGTTTCAATGCGCTGCGACATGTTTGACTTCCGAGTCCAGTTTCAGCGCAAGGGGTTAGGGTTAGGCGCATTTTGGCTTAAAAATGTCAAATCGTCGTAGGAGTCTCAGACTTTGCAGGACGACTCCTTGGGTCAAATGGAGCATACTGAACCGAACATTTTTCACTTTGGAGCATGTGTTAGGGTTACATAATGGAGCCCATAGCTCAGCTCACAGAGGTGATCTGGGGTCAAGGACGGTGAAAACGTGACCTCCAGGTCAAGGCCTACCCGCATGCAAAGTTTCAATGCGCTGCGACATGTTTGACTTCCGAGTCCAGTTTCAGCGCAAGGGGTTAGGGTTAGGCGCATTTTGGCTTAAAAATGTCAAATCGTCGTAGGAGTCTCAGACTTTGCAGGACGACTCCTTGGGTCAAATGGAGCATACTGAACCGAACATTTTTCACTTTGGAGCATGTGTTAGGGTTACATAATGGAGCCCATAGCTCAGCTCACAGAGGTGATCTGGGGTCAAGGACGGTGAAAACGTGACCTCCAGGTCAAGGCCTACCCGCATGCAAAGTTTCAATGCGCTGCGACATGTTTGACTTCCGAGTCCAGTTTCAGCGCAAGGGGTTAGGGTTAGGCGCATTTTGGCTTAAAAATGTCAAATCGTCGTAGGAGTCTCAGACTTTGCAGGACGACTCCTTGGGTCAAATGGAGCATACTGAACCGAACATTTTTCACTTTGGAGCATGTGTTAGGGTTACATAATGGAGCCCATAGCTCAGCTCACAGAGGTGATCTGGGGTCAAGGACGGTGAAAACGTGACCTCCAGGTCAAGGCCTACCCGCATGCAAAGTTTCAATGCGCTGCGACATGTTTGACTTCCGAGTCCAGTTTCAGCGCAAGGGGTTAGGGTTAGGCGCATTTTGGCTTAAAAATGTCAAATCGTCGTAGGAGTCTCAGACTTTGCAGGACGACTCCTTGGGTCAAATGGAGCATACTGAACCGAACATTTTTCACTTTGGAGCATGTGTTAGGGTTACATAATGGAGCCCATAGCTCAGCTCACAGAGGTGATCTGGGGTCAAGGACGGTGAAAACGTGACCTCCAGGTCAAGGCCTACCCGCATGCAAAGTTTCAATGCGCTGCGACATGTTTGACTTCCGAGTCCAGTTTCAGCGCAAGGGGTTAGGGTTAGGCGCATTTTGGCTTAAAAATGTCAAATCGTCGTAGGAGTCTCAGACTTTGCAGGACGACTCCTTGGGTCAAATGGAGCATACTGAACCGAACATTTTTCACTTTGGAGCATGTGTTAGGGTTACATAATGGAGCCCATAGCTCAGCTCACAGAGGTGATCTGGGGTCAAGGACGGTGAAAACGTGACCTCCAGGTCAAGGCCTACCCGCATGCAAAGTTTCAATGCGCTGCGACATGTTTGACTTCCGAGTCCAGTTTCAGCGCAAGGGGTTAGGGTTAGGCGCATTTTGGCTTAAAAATGTCAAATCGTCGTAGGAGTCTCAGACTTTGCAGGACGACTCCTTGGGTCAAATGGAGCATACTGAACCGAACATTTTTCACTTTGGAGCATGTGTTAGGGTTACATAATGGAGCCCATAGCTCAGCTCACAGAGGTGATCTGGGGTCAAGGACGGTGAAAACGTGACCTCCAGGTCAAGGCCTACCCGCATGCAAAGTTTCAATGCGCTGCGACATGTTTGACTTCCGAGTCCAGTTTCAGCGCAAGGGGTTAGGGTTAGGCGCATTTTGGCTTAAAAATGTCAAATCGTCGTAGGAGTCTCAGACTTTGCAGGACGACTCCTTGGGTCAAATGGAGCATACTGAACCGAACATTTTTCACTTTGGAGCATGTGTTAGGGTTACATAATGGAGCCCATAGCTCAGCTCACAGAGGTGATCTGGGGTCAAGGACGGTGAAAACGTGACCTCCAGGTCAAGGCCTACCCGCATGCAAAGTTTCAATGCGCTGCGACATGTTTGACTTCCGAGTCCAGTTTCAGCGCAAGGGGTTAGGGTTAGGCGCATTTTGGCTTAAAAATGTCAAATCGTCGTAGGAGTCTCAGACTTTGCAGGACGACTCCTTGGGTCAAATGGAGCATACTGAACCGAACATTTTTCACTTTGGAGCATGTGTTAGGGTTACATAATGGAGCCCATAGCTCAGCTCACAGAGGTGATCTGGGGTCAAGGACGGTGAAAACGTGACCTCCAGGTCAAGGCCTACCCGCATGCAAAGTTTCAATGCGCTGCGACATGTTTGACTTCCGAGTCCAGTTTCAGCGCAAGGGGTTAGGGTTAGGCGCATTTTGGCTTAAAAATGTCAAATCGTCGTAGGAGTCTCAGACTTTGCAGGACGACTCCTTGGGTCAAATGGAGCATACTGAACCGAACATTTTTCACTTTGGAGCATGTGTTAGGGTTACATAATGGAGCCCATAGCTCAGCTCACAGAGGTGATCTGGGGTCAAGGACGGTGAAAACGTGACCTCCAGGTCAAGGCCTACCCGCATGCAAAGTTTCAATGCGCTGCGACATGTTTGACTTCCGAGTCCAGTTTCAGCGCAAGGGGTTAGGGTTAGGCGCATTTTGGCTTAAAAATGTCAAATCGTCGTAGGAGTCTCAGACTTTGCAGGACGACTCCTTGGGTCAAATGGAGCATACTGAACCGAACATTTTTCACTTTGGAGCATGTGTTAGGGTTACATAATGGAGCCCATAGCTCAGCTCACAGAGGTGATCTGGGGTCAAGGACGGTGAAAACGTGACCTCCAGGTCAAGGCCTACCCGCATGCAAAGTTTCAATGCGCTGCGACATGTTTGACTTCCGAGTCCAGTTTCAGCGCAAGGGGTTAGGGTTAGGCGCATTTTGGCTTAAAAATGTCAAATCGTCGTAGGAGTCTCAGACTTTGCAGGACGACTCCTTGGGTCAAATGGAGCATACTGAACCGAACATTTTTCACTTTGGAGCATGTGTTAGGGTTACATAATGGAGCCCATAGCTCAGCTCACAGAGGTGATCTGGGGTCAAGGACGGTGAAAACGTGACCTCCAGGTCAAGGCCTACCCGCATGCAAAGTTTCAATGCGCTGCGACATGTTTGACTTCCGAGTCCAGTTTCAGCGCAAGGGGTTAGGGTTAGGCGCATTTTGGCTTAAAAATGTCAAATCGTCGTAGGAGTCTCAGACTTTGCAGGACGACTCCTTGGGTCAAATGGAGCATACTGAACCGAACATTTTTCACTTTGGAGCATGTGTTAGGGTTACATAATGGAGCCCATAGCTCAGCTCACAGAGGTGATCTGGGGTCAAGGACGGTGAAAACGTGACCTCCAGGTCAAGGCCTACCCGCATGCAAAGTTTCAATGCGCTGCGACATGTTTGACTTCCGAGTCCAGTTTCAGCGCAAGGGGTTAGGGTTAGGCGCATTTTGGCTTAAAAATGTCAAATCGTCGTAGGAGTCTCAGACTTTGCAGGACGACTCCTTGGGTCAAATGGAGCATACTGAACCGAACATTTTTCACTTTGGAGCATGTGTTAGGGTTACATAATGGAGCCCATAGCTCAGCTCACAGAGGTGATCTGGGGTCAAGGACGGTGAAAACGTGACCTCCAGGTCAAGGCCTACCCGCATGCAAAGTTTCAATGCGCTGCGACATGTTTGACTTCCGAGTCCAGTTTCAGCGCAAGGGGTTAGGGTTAGGCGCATTTTGGCTTAAAAATGTCAAATCGTCGTAGGAGTCTCAGACTTTGCAGGACGACTCCTTGGGTCAAATGGAGCATACTGAACCGAACATTTTTCACTTTGGAGCATGTGTTAGGGTTACATAATGGAGCCCATAGCTCAGCTCACAGAGGTGATCTGGGGTCAAGGACGGTGAAAACGTGACCTCCAGGTCAAGGCCTACCCGCATGCAAAGTTTCAATGCGCTGCGACATGTTTGACTTCCGAGTCCAGTTTCAGCGCAAGGGGTTAGGGTTAGGCGCATTTTGGCTTAAAAATGTCAAATCGTCGTAGGAGTCTCAGACTTTGCAGGACGACTCCTTGGGTCAAATGGAGCATACTGAACCGAACATTTTTCACTTTGGAGCATGTGTTAGGGTTACATAATGGAGCCCATAGCTCAGCTCACAGAGGTGATCTGGGGTCAAGGACGGTGAAAACGTGACCTCCAGGTCAAGGCCTACCCGCATGCAAAGTTTCAGTGCGCTGCGACATGTTTGACTTCCGAGTCCAGTTTCAGCGCAAGGGGTTAGGGTTAGGCGCATTTTGGCTTAAAAATGTCAAATCGTCGTAGGAGTCTCAGACTTTGCAGGACGACTCCTTGGGTCAAATGGAGCATACTGAACCGAACATTTTTCACTTTGGAGCATGTGTTAGGGTTACATAATGGAGCCCATAGCTCAGCTCACAGAGGTGATCTGGGGTCAAGGACGGTGAAAACGTGACCTCCAGGTCAAGGCCTACCCGCATGCAAAGTTTCAATGCGCTGCGACATGTTTGACTTCCGAGTCCAGTTTCAGCGCAAGGGGTTAGGGTTAGGCGCATTTTGGCTTAAAAATGTCAAATCGTCGTAGGAGTCTCAGACTTTGCAGGACGACTCCTTGGGTCAAATGGAGCATACTGAACCGAACATTTTTCACTTTGGAGCATGTGTTAGGGTTACATAATGGAGCCCATAGCTCAGCTCACAGAGGTGATCTGGGGTCAAGGACGGTGAAAACGTGACCTCCAGGTCAAGGCCTACCCGCATGCAAAGTTTCAATGCGCTGCGACATGTTTGACTTCCGAGTCCAGTTTCAGCGCAAGGGGTTAGGGTTAGGCGCATTTTGGCTTAAAAATGTCAAATCGTCGTAGGAGTCTCAGACTTTGCAGGACGACTCCTTGGGTCAAATGGAGCATACTGAACCGAACATTTTTCACTTTGGAGCATGTGTTAGGGTTACATAATGGAGCCCATAGCTCAGCTCACAGAGGTGATCTGGGGTCAAGGACGGTGAAAACGTGACCTCCAGGTCAAGGCCTACCCGCATGCAAAGTTTCAATGCGCTGCGACATGTTTGACTTCCGAGTCCAGTTTCAGCGCAAGGGGTTAGGGTTAGGCGCATTTTGGCTTAAAAATGTCAAATCGTCGTAGGAGTCTCAGACTTTGCAGGACGACTCCTTGGGTCAAATGGAGCATACTGAACCGAACATTTTTCACTTTGGAGCATGTGTTAGGGTTACATAATGGAGCCCATAGCTCAGCTCACAGAGGTGATCTGGGGTCAAGGACGGTGAAAACGTGACCTCCAGGTCAAGGCCTACCCGCATGCAAAGTTTCAATGCGCTGCGACATGTTTGACTTCCGAGTCCAGTTTCAGCGCAAGGGGTTAGGGTTAGGCGCATTTTGGCTTAAAAATGTCAAATCGTCGTAGGAGTCTCAGACTTTGCAGGACGACTCCTTGGGTCAAATGGAGCATACTGAACCGAACATTTTTCACTTTGGAGCATGTGTTAGGGTTACATAATGGAGCCCATAGCTCAGCTCACAGAGGTGATCTGGGGTCAAGGACGGTGAAAACGTGACCTCCAGGTCAAGGCCTACCCGCATGCAAAGTTTCAATGCGCTGCGACATGTTTGACTTCCGAGTCCAGTTTCAGCGCAAGGGGTTAGGGTTAGGCGCATTTTGGCTTAAAAATGTCAAATCGTCGTAGGAGTCTCAGACTTTGCAGGACGACTCCTTGGGTCAAATGGAGCATACTGAACCGAACATTTTTCACTTTGGAGCATGTGTTAGGGTTACATAATGGAGCCCATAGCTCAGCTCACAGAGGTGATCTGGGGTCAAGGACGGTGAAAACGTGACCTCCAGGTCAAGGCCTACCCGCATGCAAAGTTTCAATGCGCTGCGACATGTTTGACTTCCGAGTCCAGTTTCAGCGCAAGGGGTTAGGGTTAGGCGCATTTTGGCTTAAAAATGTCAAATCGTCGTAGGAGTCTCAGACTTTGCAGGACGACTCCTTGGGTCAAATGGAGCATACTGAACCGAACATTTTTCACTTTGGAGCATGTGTTAGGGTTACATAATGGAGCCCATAGCTCAGCTCACAGAGGTGATCTGGGGTCAAGGACGGTGAAAACGTGACCTCCAGGTCAAGGCCTACCCGCATGCAAAGTTTCAATGCGCTGCGACATGTTTGACTTCCGAGTCCAGTTTCAGCGCAAGGGGTTAGGGTTAGGCGCATTTTGGCTTAAAAATGTCAAATCGTCGTAGGAGTCTCAGACTTTGCAGGACGACTCCTTGGGTCAAATGGAGCATACTGAACCGAACATTTTTCACTTTGGAGCATGTGTTAGGGTTACATAATGGAGCCCATAGCTCAGCTCACAGAGGTGATCTGGGGTCAAGGACGGTGAAAACGTGACCTCCAGGTCAAGGCCTACCCGCATGCAAAGTTTCAATGCGCTGCGACATGTTTGACTTCCGAGTCCAGTTTCAGCGCAAGGGGTTAGGGTTAGGCGCATTTTGGCTTAAAAATGTCAAATCGTCGTAGGAGTCTCAGACTTTGCAGGACGACTCCTTGGGTCAAATGGAGCATACTGAACCGAACATTTTTCACTTTGGAGCATGTGTTAGGGTTACATAATGGAGCCCATAGCTCAGCTCACAGAGGTGATCTGGGGTCAAGGACGGTGAAAACGTGACCTCCAGGTCAAGGCCTACCCGCATGCAAAGTTTCAATGCGCTGCGACATGTTTGACTTCCGAGTCCAGTTTCAGCGCAAGGGGTTAGGGTTAGGCGCATTTTGGCTTAAAAATGTCAAATCGTCGTAGGAGTCTCAGACTTTGCAGGACGACTCCTTGGGTCAAATGGAGCATACTGAACCGAACATTTTTCACTTTGGAGCATGTGTTAGGGTTACATAATGGAGCCCATAGCTCAGCTCACAGAGGTGATCTGGGGTCAAGGACGGTGAAAACGTGACCTCCAGGTCAAGGCCTACCCGCATGCAAAGTTTCAATGCGCTGCGACATGTTTGACTTCCGAGTCCAGTTTCAGCGCAAGGGGTTAGGGTTAGGCGCATTTTGGCTTAAAAATGTCAAATCGTCGTAGGAGTCTCAGACTTTGCAGGACGACTCCTTGGGTCAAATGGAGCATACTGAACCGAACATTTTTCACTTTGGAGCATGTGTTAGGGTTACATAATGGAGCCCATAGCTCAGCTCACAGAGGTGATCTGGGGTCAAGGACGGTGAAAACGTGACCTCCAGGTCAAGGCCTACCCGCATGCAAAGTTTCAATGCGCTGCGACATGTTTGACTTCCGAGTCCAGTTTCAGCGCAAGGGGTTAGGGTTAGGCGCATTTTGGCTTAAAAATGTCAAATCGTCGTAGGAGTCTCAGACTTTGCAGGACGACTCCTTGGGTCAAATGGAGCATACTGAACCGAACATTTTTCACTTTGGAGCATGTGTTAGGGTTACATAATGGAGCCCATAGCTCAGCTCACAGAGGTGATCTGGGGTCAAGGACGGTGAAAACGTGACCTCCAGGTCAAGGCCTACCCGCATGCAAAGTTTCAATGCGCTGCGACATGTTTGACTTCCGAGTCCAGTTTCAGCGCAAGGGGTTAGGGTTAGGCGCATTTTGGCTTAAAAATGTCAAATCGTCGTAGGAGTCTCAGACTTTGCAGGACGACTCCTTGGGTCAAATGGAGCATACTGAACCGAACATTTTTCACTTTGGAGCATGTGTTAGGGTTACATAATGGAGCCCATAGCTCAGCTCACAGAGGTGATCTGGGGTCAAGGACGGTGAAAACGTGACCTCCAGGTCAAGGCCTACCCGCATGCAAAGTTTCAATGCGCTGCGACATGTTTGACTTCCGAGTCCAGTTTCAGCGCAAGGGGTTAGGGTTAGGCGCATTTTGGCTTAAAAATGTCAAATCGTCGTAGGAGTCTCAGACTTTGCAGGACGACTCCTTGGGTCAAATGGAGCATACTGAACCGAACATTTTTCACTTTGGAGCATGTGTTAGGGTTACATAATGGAGCCCATAGCTCAGCTCACAGAGGTGATCTGGGGTCAAGGACGGTGAAAACGTGACCTCCAGGTCAAGGCCTACCCGCATGCAAAGTTTCAATGCGCTGCGACATGTTTGACTTCCGAGTCCAGTTTCAGCGCAAGGGGTTAGGGTTAGGCGCATTTTGGCTTAAAAATGTCAAATCGTCGTAGGAGTCTCAGACTTTGCAGGACGACTCCTTGGGTCAAATGGAGCATACTGAACCGAACATTTTTCACTTTGGAGCATGTGTTAGGGTTACATAATGGAGCCCATAGCTCAGCTCACAGAGGTGATCTGGGGTCAAGGACGGTGAAAACGTGACCTCCAGGTCAAGGCCTACCCGCATGCAAAGTTTCAATGCGCTGCGACATGTTTGACTTCCGAGTCCAGTTTCAGCGCAAGGGGTTAGGGTTAGGCGCATTTTGGCTTAAAAATGTCAAATCGTCGTAGGAGTCTCAGACTTTGCAGGACGACTCCTTGGGTCAAATGGAGCATACTGAACCGAACATTTTTCACTTTGGAGCATGTGTTAGGGTTACATAATGGAGCCCATAGCTCAGCTCACAGAGGTGATCTGGGGTCAAGGACGGTGAAAACGTGACCTCCAGGTCAAGGCCTACCCGCATGCAAAGTTTCAATGCGCTGCGACATGTTTGACTTCCGAGTCCAGTTTCAGCGCAAGGGGTTAGGGTTAGGCGCATTTTGGCTTAAAAATGTCAAATCGTCGTAGGAGTCTCAGACTTTGCAGGACGACTCCTTGGGTCAAATGGAGCATACTGAACCGAACATTTTTCACTTTGGAGCATGTGTTAGGGTTACATAATGGAGCCCATAGCTCAGCTCACAGAGGTGATCTGGGGTCAAGGACGGTGAAAACGTGACCTCCAGGTCAAGGCCTACCCGCATGCAAAGTTTCAATGCGCTGCGACATGTTTGACTTCCGAGTCCAGTTTCAGCGCAAGGGGTTAGGGTTAGGCGCATTTTGGCTTAAAAATGTCAAATCGTCGTAGGAGTCTCAGACTTTGCAGGACGACTCCTTGGGTCAAATGGAGCATACTGAACCGAACATTTTTCACTTTGGAGCATGTGTTAGGGTTACATAATGGAGCCCATAGCTCAGCTCACAGAGGTGATCTGGGGTCAAGGACGGTGAAAACGTGACCTCCAGGTCAAGGCCTACCCGCATGCAAAGTTTCAATGCGCTGCGACATGTTTGACTTCCGAGTCCAGTTTCAGCGCAAGGGGTTAGGGTTAGGCGCATTTTGGCTTAAAAATGTCAAATCGTCGTAGGAGTCTCAGACTTTGCAGGACGACTCCTTGGGTCAAATGGAGCATACTGAACCGAACATTTTTCACTTTGGAGCATGTGTTAGGGTTACATAATGGAGCCCATAGCTCAGCTCACAGAGGTGATCTGGGGTCAAGGACGGTGAAAACGTGACCTCCAGGTCAAGGCCTACCCGCATGCAAAGTTTCAATGCGCTGCGACATGTTTGACTTCCGAGTCCAGTTTCAGCGCAAGGGGTTAGGGTTAGGCGCATTTTGGCTTAAAAATGTCAAATCGTCGTAGGAGTCTCAGACTTTGCAGGACGACTCCTTGGGTCAAATGGAGCATACTGAACCGAACATTTTTCACTTTGGAGCATGTGTTAGGGTTACATAATGGAGCCCATAGCTCAGCTCACAGAGGTGATCTGGGGTCAAGGACGGTGAAAACGTGACCTCCAGGTCAAGGCCTACCCGCATGCAAAGTTTCAATGCGCTGCGACATGTTTGACTTCCGAGTCCAGTTTCAGCGCAAGGGGTTAGGGTTAGGCGCATTTTGGCTTAAAAATGTCAAATCGTCGTAGGAGTCTCAGACTTTGCAGGACGACTCCTTGGGTCAAATGGAGCATACTGAACCGAACATTTTTCACTTTGGAGCATGTGTTAGGGTTACATAATGGAGCCCATAGCTCAGCTCACAGAGGTGATCTGGGGTCAAGGACGGTGAAAACGTGACCTCCAGGTCAAGGCCTACCCGCATGCAAAGTTTCAATGCGCTGCGACATGTTTGACTTCCGAGTCCAGTTTCAGCGCAAGGGGTTAGGGTTAGGCGCATTTTGGCTTAAAAATGTCAAATCGTCGTAGGAGTCTCAGACTTTGCAGGACGACTCCTTGGGTCAAATGGAGCATACTGAACCGAACATTTTTCACTTTGGAGCATGTGTTAGGGTTACATAATGGAGCCCATAGCTCAGCTCACAGAGGTGATCTGGGGTCAAGGACGGTGAAAACGTGACCTCCAGGTCAAGGCCTACCCGCATGCAAAGTTTCAATGCGCTGCGACATGTTTGACTTCCGAGTCCAGTTTCAGCGCAAGGGGTTAGGGTTAGGCGCATTTTGGCTTAAAAATGTCAAATCGTCGTAGGAGTCTCAGACTTTGCAGGACGACTCCTTGGGTCAAATGGAGCATACTGAACCGAACATTTTTCACTTTGGAGCATGTGTTAGGGTTACATAATGGAGCCCATAGCTCAGCTCACAGAGGTGATCTGGGGTCAAGGACGGTGAAAACGTGACCTCCAGGTCAAGGCCTACCCGCATGCAAAGTTTCAATGCGCTGCGACATGTTTGACTTCCGAGTCCAGTTTCAGCGCAAGGGGTTAGGGTTAGGCGCATTTTGGCTTAAAAATGTCAAATCGTCGTAGGAGTCTCAGACTTTGCAGGACGACTCCTTGGGTCAAATGGAGCATACTGAACCGAACATTTTTCACTTTGGAGCATGTGTTAGGGTTACATAATGGAGCCCATAGCTCAGCTCACAGAGGTGATCTGGGGTCAAGGACGGTGAAAACGTGACCTCCAGGTCAAGGCCTACCCGCATGCAAAGTTTCAATGCGCTGCGACATGTTTGACTTCCGAGTCCAGTTTCAGCGCAAGGGGTTAGGGTTAGGCGCATTTTGGCTTAAAAATGTCAAATCGTCGTAGGAGTCTCAGACTTTGCAGGACGACTCCTTGGGTCAAATGGAGCATACTGAACCGAACATTTTTCACTTTGGAGCATGTGTTAGGGTTACATAATGGAGCCCATAGCTCAGCTCACAGAGGTGATCTGGGGTCAAGGACGGTGAAAACGTGACCTCCAGGTCAAGGCCTACCCGCATGCAAAGTTTCAATGCGCTGCGACATGTTTGACTTCCGAGTCCAGTTTCAGCGCAAGGGGTTAGGGTTAGGCGCATTTTGGCTTAAAAATGTCAAATCGTCGTAGGAGTCTCAGACTTTGCAGGACGACTCCTTGGGTCAAATGGAGCATACTGAACCGAACATTTTTCACTTTGGAGCATGTGTTAGGGTTACATAATGGAGCCCATAGCTCAGCTCACAGAGGTGATCTGGGGTCAAGGACGGTGAAAACGTGACCTCCAGGTCAAGGCCTACCCGCATGCAAAGTTTCAATGCGCTGCGACATGTTTGACTTCCGAGTCCAGTTTCAGCGCAAGGGGTTAGGGTTAGGCGCATTTTGGCTTAAAAATGTCAAATCGTCGTAGGAGTCTCAGACTTTGCAGGACGACTCCTTGGGTCAAATGGAGCATACTGAACCGAACATTTTTCACTTTGGAGCATGTGTTAGGGTTACATAATGGAGCCCATAGCTCAGCTCACAGAGGTGATCTGGGGTCAAGGACGGTGAAAACGTGACCTCCAGGTCAAGGCCTACCCGCATGCAAAGTTTCAATGCGCTGCGACATGTTTGACTTCCGAGTCCAGTTTCAGCGCAAGGGGTTAGGGTTAGGCGCATTTTGGCTTAAAAATGTCAAATCGTCGTAGGAGTCTCAGACTTTGCAGGACGACTCCTTGGGTCAAATGGAGCATACTGAACCGAACATTTTTCACTTTGGAGCATGTGTTAGGGTTACATAATGGAGCCCATAGCTCAGCTCACAGAGGTGATCTGGGGTCAAGGACGGTGAAAACGTGACCTCCAGGTCAAGGCCTACCCGCATGCAAAGTTTCAATGCGCTGCGACATGTTTGACTTCCGAGTCCAGTTTCAGCGCAAGGGGTTAGGGTTAGGCGCATTTTGGCTTAAAAATGTCAAATCGTCGTAGGAGTCTCAGACTTTGCAGGACGACTCCTTGGGTCAAATGGAGCATACTGAACCGAACATTTTTCACTTTGGAGCATGTGTTAGGGTTACATAATGGAGCCCATAGCTCAGCTCACAGAGGTGATCTGGGGTCAAGGACGGTGAAAACGTGACCTCCAGGTCAAGGCCTACCCGCATGCAAAGTTTCAATGCGCTGCGACATGTTTGACTTCCGAGTCCAGTTTCAGCGCAAGGGGTTAGGGTTAGGCGCATTTTGGCTTAAAAATGTCAAATCGTCGTAGGAGTCTCAGACTTTGCAGGACGACTCCTTGGGTCAAATGGAGCATACTGAACCGAACATTTTTCACTTTGGAGCATGTGTTAGGGTTACATAATGGAGCCCATAGCTCAGCTCACAGAGGTGATCTGGGGTCAAGGACGGTGAAAACGTGACCTCCAGGTCAAGGCCTACCCGCATGCAAAGTTTCAATGCGCTGCGACATGTTTGACTTCCGAGTCCAGTTTCAGCGCAAGGGGTTAGGGTTAGGCGCATTTTGGCTTAAAAATGTCAAATCGTCGTAGGAGTCTCAGACTTTGCAGGACGACTCCTTGGGTCAAATGGAGCATACTGAACCGAACATTTTTCACTTTGGAGCATGTGTTAGGGTTACATAATGGAGCCCATAGCTCAGCTCACAGAGGTGATCTGGGGTCAAGGACGGTGAAAACGTGACCTCCAGGTCAAGGCCTACCCGCATGCAAAGTTTCAATGCGCTGCGACATGTTTGACTTCCGAGTCCAGTTTCAGCGCAAGGGGTTAGGGTTAGGCGCATTTTGGCTTAAAAATGTCAAATCGTCGTAGGAGTCTCAGACTTTGCAGGACGACTCCTTGGGTCAAATGGAGCATACTGAACCGAACATTTTTCACTTTGGAGCATGTGTTAGGGTTACATAATGGAGCCCATAGCTCAGCTCACAGAGGTGATCTGGGGTCAAGGACGGTGAAAACGTGACCTCCAGGTCAAGGCCTACCCGCATGCAAAGTTTCAATGCGCTGCGACATGTTTGACTTCCGAGTCCAGTTTCAGCGCAAGGGGTTAGGGTTAGGCGCATTTTGGCTTAAAAATGTCAAATCGTCGTAGGAGTCTCAGACTTTGCAGGACGACTCCTTGGGTCAAATGGAGCATACTGAACCGAACATTTTTCACTTTGGAGCATGTGTTAGGGTTACATAATGGAGCCCATAGCTCAGCTCACAGAGGTGATCTGGGGTCAAGGACGGTGAAAACGTGACCTCCAGGTCAAGGCCTACCCGCATGCAAAGTTTCAATGCGCTGCGACATGTTTGACTTCCGAGTCCAGTTTCAGCGCAAGGGGTTAGGGTTAGGCGCATTTTGGCTTAAAAATGTCAAATCGTCGTAGGAGTCTCAGACTTTGCAGGACGACTCCTTGGGTCAAATGGAGCATACTGAACCGAACATTTTTCACTTTGGAGCATGTGTTAGGGTTACATAATGGAGCCCATAGCTCAGCTCACAGAGGTGATCTGGGGTCAAGGACGGTGAAAACGTGACCTCCAGGTCAAGGCCTACCCGCATGCAAAGTTTCAATGCGCTGCGACATGTTTGACTTCCGAGTCCAGTTTCAGCGCAAGGGGTTAGGGTTAGGCGCATTTTGGCTTAAAAATGTCAAATCGTCGTAGGAGTCTCAGACTTTGCAGGACGACTCCTTGGGTCAAATGGAGCATACTGAACCGAACATTTTTCACTTTGGAGCATGTGTTAGGGTTACATAATGGAGCCCATAGCTCAGCTCACAGAGGTGATCTGGGGTCAAGGACGGTGAAAACGTGACCTCCAGGTCAAGGCCTACCCGCATGCAAAGTTTCAATGCGCTGCGACATGTTTGACTTCCGAGTCCAGTTTCAGCGCAAGGGGTTAGGGTTAGGCGCATTTTGGCTTAAAAATGTCAAATCGTCGTAGGAGTCTCAGACTTTGCAGGACGACTCCTTGGGTCAAATGGAGCATACTGAACCGAACATTTTTCACTTTGGAGCATGTGTTAGGGTTACATAATGGAGCCCATAGCTCAGCTCACAGAGGTGATCTGGGGTCAAGGACGGTGAAAACGTGACCTCCAGGTCAAGGCCTACCCGCATGCAAAGTTTCAATGCGCTGCGACATGTTTGACTTCCGAGTCCAGTTTCAGCGCAAGGGGTTAGGGTTAGGCGCATTTTGGCTTAAAAATGTCAAATCGTCGTAGGAGTCTCAGACTTTGCAGGACGACTCCTTGGGTCAAATGGAGCATACTGAACCGAACATTTTTCACTTTGGAGCATGTGTTAGGGTTACATAATGGAGCCCATAGCTCAGCTCACAGAGGTGATCTGGGGTCAAGGACGGTGAAAACGTGACCTCCAGGTCAAGGCCTACCCGCATGCAAAGTTTCAATGCGCTGCGACATGTTTGACTTCCGAGTCCAGTTTCAGCGCAAGGGGTTAGGGTTAGGCGCATTTTGGCTTAAAAATGTCAAATCGTCGTAGGAGTCTCAGACTTTGCAGGACGACTCCTTGGGTCAAATGGAGCATACTGAACCGAACATTTTTCACTTTGGAGCATGTGTTAGGGTTACATAATGGAGCCCATAGCTCAGCTCACAGAGGTGATCTGGGGTCAAGGACGGTGAAAACGTGACCTCCAGGTCAAGGCCTACCCGCATGCAAAGTTTCAATGCGCTGCGACATGTTTGACTTCCGAGTCCAGTTTCAGCGCAAGGGGTTAGGGTTAGGCGCATTTTGGCTTAAAAATGTCAAATCGTCGTAGGAGTCTCAGACTTTGCAGGACGACTCCTTGGGTCAAATGGAGCATACTGAACCGAACATTTTTCACTTTGGAGCATGTGTTAGGGTTACATAATGGAGCCCATAGCTCAGCTCACAGAGGTGATCTGGGGTCAAGGACGGTGAAAACGTGACCTCCAGGTCAAGGCCTACCCGCATGCAAAGTTTCAATGCGCTGCGACATGTTTGACTTCCGAGTCCAGTTTCAGCGCAAGGGGTTAGGGTTAGGCGCATTTTGGCTTAAAAATGTCAAATCGTCGTAGGAGTCTCAGACTTTGCAGGACGACTCCTTGGGTCAAATGGAGCATACTGAACCGAACATTTTTCACTTTGGAGCATGTGTTAGGGTTACATAATGGAGCCCATAGCTCAGCTCACAGAGGTGATCTGGGGTCAAGGACGGTGAAAACGTGACCTCCAGGTCAAGGCCTACCCGCATGCAAAGTTTCAATGCGCTGCGACATGTTTGACTTCCGAGTCCAGTTTCAGCGCAAGGGGTTAGGGTTAGGCGCATTTTGGCTTAAAAATGTCAAATCGTCGTAGGAGTCTCAGACTTTGCAGGACGACTCCTTGGGTCAAATGGAGCATACTGAACCGAACATTTTTCACTTTGGAGCATGTGTTAGGGTTACATAATGGAGCCCATAGCTCAGCTCACAGAGGTGATCTGGGGTCAAGGACGGTGAAAACGTGACCTCCAGGTCAAGGCCTACCCGCATGCAAAGTTTCAATGCGCTGCGACATGTTTGACTTCCGAGTCCAGTTTCAGCGCAAGGGGTTAGGGTTAGGCGCATTTTGGCTTAAAAATGTCAAATCGTCGTAGGAGTCTCAGACTTTGCAGGACGACTCCTTGGGTCAAATGGAGCATACTGAACCGAACATTTTTCACTTTGGAGCATGTGTTAGGGTTACATAATGGAGCCCATAGCTCAGCTCACAGAGGTGATCTGGGGTCAAGGACGGTGAAAACGTGACCTCCAGGTCAAGGCCTACCCGCATGCAAAGTTTCAATGCGCTGCGACATGTTTGACTTCCGAGTCCAGTTTCAGCGCAAGGGGTTAGGGTTAGGCGCATTTTGGCTTAAAAATGTCAAATCGTCGTAGGAGTCTCAGACTTTGCAGGACGACTCCTTGGGTCAAATGGAGCATACTGAACCGAACATTTTTCACTTTGGAGCATGTGTTAGGGTTACATAATGGAGCCCATAGCTCAGCTCACAGAGGTGATCTGGGGTCAAGGACGGTGAAAACGTGACCTCCAGGTCAAGGCCTACCCGCATGCAAAGTTTCAATGCGCTGCGACATGTTTGACTTCCGAGTCCAGTTTCAGCGCAAGGGGTTAGGGTTAGGCGCATTTTGGCTTAAAAATGTCAAATCGTCGTAGGAGTCTCAGACTTTGCAGGACGACTCCTTGGGTCAAATGGAGCATACTGAACCGAACATTTTTCACTTTGGAGCATGTGTTAGGGTTACATAATGGAGCCCATAGCTCAGCTCACAGAGGTGATCTGGGGTCAAGGACGGTGAAAACGTGACCTCCAGGTCAAGGCCTACCCGCATGCAAAGTTTCAATGCGCTGCGACATGTTTGACTTCCGAGTCCAGTTTCAGCGCAAGGGGTTAGGGTTAGGCGCATTTTGGCTTAAAAATGTCAAATCGTCGTAGGAGTCTCAGACTTTGCAGGACGACTCCTTGGGTCAAATGGAGCATACTGAACCGAACATTTTTCACTTTGGAGCATGTGTTAGGGTTACATAATGGAGCCCATAGCTCAGCTCACAGAGGTGATCTGGGGTCAAGGACGGTGAAAACGTGACCTCCAGGTCAAGGCCTACCCGCATGCAAAGTTTCAATGCGCTGCGACATGTTTGACTTCCGAGTCCAGTTTCAGCGCAAGGGGTTAGGGTTAGGCGCATTTTGGCTTAAAAATGTCAAATCGTCGTAGGAGTCTCAGACTTTGCAGGACGACTCCTTGGGTCAAATGGAGCATACTGAACCGAACATTTTTCACTTTGGAGCATGTGTTAGGGTTACATAATGGAGCCCATAGCTCAGCTCACAGAGGTGATCTGGGGTCAAGGACGGTGAAAACGTGACCTCCAGGTCAAGGCCTACCCGCATGCAAAGTTTCAATGCGCTGCGACATGTTTGACTTCCGAGTCCAGTTTCAGCGCAAGGGGTTAGGGTTAGGCGCATTTTGGCTTAAAAATGTCAAATCGTCGTAGGAGTCTCAGACTTTGCAGGACGACTCCTTGGGTCAAATGGAGCATACTGAACCGAACATTTTTCACTTTGGAGCATGTGTTAGGGTTACATAATGGAGCCCATAGCTCAGCTCACAGAGGTGATCTGGGGTCAAGGACGGTGAAAACGTGACCTCCAGGTCAAGGCCTACCCGCATGCAAAGTTTCAATGCGCTGCGACATGTTTGACTTCCGAGTCCAGTTTCAGCGCAAGGGGTTAGGGTTAGGCGCATTTTGGCTTAAAAATGTCAAATCGTCGTAGGAGTCTCAGACTTTGCAGGACGACTCCTTGGGTCAAATGGAGCATACTGAACCGAACATTTTTCACTTTGGAGCATGTGTTAGGGTTACATAATGGAGCCCATAGCTCAGCTCACAGAGGTGATCTGGGGTCAAGGACGGTGAAAACGTGACCTCCAGGTCAAGGCCTACCCGCATGCAAAGTTTCAATGCGCTGCGACATGTTTGACTTCCGAGTCCAGTTTCAGCGCAAGGGGTTAGGGTTAGGCGCATTTTGGCTTAAAAATGTCAAATCGTCGTAGGAGTCTCAGACTTTGCAGGACGACTCCTTGGGTCAAATGGAGCATACTGAACCGAACATTTTTCACTTTGGAGCATGTGTTAGGGTTACATAATGGAGCCCATAGCTCAGCTCACAGAGGTGATCTGGGGTCAAGGACGGTGAAAACGTGACCTCCAGGTCAAGGCCTACCCGCATGCAAAGTTTCAATGCGCTGCGACATGTTTGACTTCCGAGTCCAGTTTCAGCGCAAGGGGTTAGGGTTAGGCGCATTTTGGCTTAAAAATGTCAAATCGTCGTAGGAGTCTCAGACTTTGCAGGACGACTCCTTGGGTCAAATGGAGCATACTGAACCGAACATTTTTCACTTTGGAGCATGTGTTAGGGTTACATAATGGAGCCCATAGCTCAGCTCACAGAGGTGATCTGGGGTCAAGGACGGTGAAAACGTGACCTCCAGGTCAAGGCCTACCCGCATGCAAAGTTTCAATGCGCTGCGACATGTTTGACTTCCGAGTCCAGTTTCAGCGCAAGGGGTTAGGGTTAGGCGCATTTTGGCTTAAAAATGTCAAATCGTCGTAGGAGTCTCAGACTTTGCAGGACGACTCCTTGGGTCAAATGGAGCATACTGAACCGAACATTTTTCACTTTGGAGCATGTGTTAGGGTTACATAATGGAGCCCATAGCTCAGCTCACAGAGGTGATCTGGGGTCAAGGACGGTGAAAACGTGACCTCCAGGTCAAGGCCTACCCGCATGCAAAGTTTCAATGCGCTGCGACATGTTTGACTTCCGAGTCCAGTTTCAGCGCAAGGGGTTAGGGTTAGGCGCATTTTGGCTTAAAAATGTCAAATCGTCGTAGGAGTCTCAGACTTTGCAGGACGACTCCTTGGGTCAAATGGAGCATACTGAACCGAACATTTTTCACTTTGGAGCATGTGTTAGGGTTACATAATGGAGCCCATAGCTCAGCTCACAGAGGTGATCTGGGGTCAAGGACGGTGAAAACGTGACCTCCAGGTCAAGGCCTACCCGCATGCAAAGTTTCAATGCGCTGCGACATGTTTGACTTCCGAGTCCAGTTTCAGCGCAAGGGGTTAGGGTTAGGCGCATTTTGGCTTAAAAATGTCAAATCGTCGTAGGAGTCTCAGACTTTGCAGGACGACTCCTTGGGTCAAATGGAGCATACTGAACCGAACATTTTTCACTTTGGAGCATGTGTTAGGGTTACATAATGGAGCCCATAGCTCAGCTCACAGAGGTGATCTGGGGTCAAGGACGGTGAAAACGTGACCTCCAGGTCAAGGCCTACCCGCATGCAAAGTTTCAATGCGCTGCGACATGTTTGACTTCCGAGTCCAGTTTCAGCGCAAGGGGTTAGGGTTAGGCGCATTTTGGCTTAAAAATGTCAAATCGTCGTAGGAGTCTCAGACTTTGCAGGACGACTCCTTGGGTCAAATGGAGCATACTGAACCGAACATTTTTCACTTTGGAGCATGTGTTAGGGTTACATAATGGAGCCCATAGCTCAGCTCACAGAGGTGATCTGGGGTCAAGGACGGTGAAAACGTGACCTCCAGGTCAAGGCCTACCCGCATGCAAAGTTTCAATGCGCTGCGACATGTTTGACTTCCGAGTCCAGTTTCAGCGCAAGGGGTTAGGGTTAGGCGCATTTTGGCTTAAAAATGTCAAATCGTCGTAGGAGTCTCAGACTTTGCAGGACGACTCCTTGGGTCAAATGGAGCATACTGAACCGAACATTTTTCACTTTGGAGCATGTGTTAGGGTTACATAATGGAGCCCATAGCTCAGCTCACAGAGGTGATCTGGGGTCAAGGACGGTGAAAACGTGACCTCCAGGTCAAGGCCTACCCGCATGCAAAGTTTCAATGCGCTGCGACATGTTTGACTTCCGAGTCCAGTTTCAGCGCAAGGGGTTAGGGTTAGGCGCATTTTGGCTTAAAAATGTCAAATCGTCGTAGGAGTCTCAGACTTTGCAGGACGACTCCTTGGGTCAAATGGAGCATACTGAACCGAACATTTTTCACTTTGGAGCATGTGTTAGGGTTACATAATGGAGCCCATAGCTCAGCTCACAGAGGTGATCTGGGGTCAAGGACGGTGAAAACGTGACCTCCAGGTCAAGGCCTACCCGCATGCAAAGTTTCAATGCGCTGCGACATGTTTGACTTCCGAGTCCAGTTTCAGCGCAAGGGTTAGGGTTAGGCGCATTTTGGCTTAAAAATGTCAAATCGTCGTAGGAGTCTCAGACTTTGCAGGACGACTCCTTGGGTCAAATGGAGCATACTGAACCGAACATTTTTCACTTTGGAGCATGTGTTAGGGTTACATAATGGAGCCCATAGCTCAGCTCACAGAGGTGATCTGGGGTCAAGGACGGTGAAAACGTGACCTCCAGGTCAAGGCCTACCCGCATGCAAAGTTTCAATGCGCTGCGACATGTTTGACTTCCGAGTCCAGTTTCAGCGCAAGGGGTTAGGGTTAGGCGCATTTTGGCTTAAAAATGTCAAATCGTCGTAGGAGTCTCAGACTTTGCAGGACGACTCCTTGGGTCAAATGGAGCATACTGAACCGAACATTTTTCACTTTGGAGCATGTGTTAGGGTTACATAATGGAGCCCATAGCTCAGCTCACAGAGGTGATCTGGGGTCAAGGACGGTGAAAACGTGACCTCCAGGTCAAGGCCTACCCGCATGCAAAGTTTCAATGCGCTGCGACATGTTTGACTTCCGAGTCCAGTTTCAGCGCAAGGGGTTAGGGTTAGGCGCATTTTGGCTTAAAAATGTCAAATCGTCGTAGGAGTCTCAGACTTTGCAGGACGACTCCTTGGGTCAAATGGAGCATACTGAACCGAACATTTTTCACTTTGGAGCATGTGTTAGGGTTACATAATGGAGCCCATAGCTCAGCTCACAGAGGTGATCTGGGGTCAAGGACGGTGAAAACGTGACCTCCAGGTCAAGGCCTACCCGCATGCAAAGTTTCAATGCGCTGCGACATGTTTGACTTCCGAGTCCAGTTTCAGCGCAAGGGGTTAGGGTTAGGCGCATTTTGGCTTAAAAATGTCAAATCGTCGTAGGAGTCTCAGACTTTGCAGGACGACTCCTTGGGTCAAATGGAGCATACTGAACCGAACATTTTTCACTTTGGA